>NW_022595303.1:255818-292360 GCF_009176505.1 Sitodiplosis mosellana
ACGACAACGACAACGACAACGACAACGACAACGACAACGACAACGACGACGACGACGACGACGACGGCACACGAACGAAAAAGTGTCTCAAAAAGTGGTTTTCTACACGTTTCATGAGTTTTTATGATGATCTAAGCTAATTTTGCGAAAAAAGTTTTCGGGACCAATTTCTATACTTTCCCTTGACACGTTGTGTACGGAAAAGTAATGAATACTTTCATCATGTTCATTTTTATGTATTCCTAATGATAATAATTTCTGATTATGTATGAAAATATTGTAAATTTAAAACATTTATTTAATAAACTGTACTATTATTTCTATGCAAACAAAAATGTATATCATTGTTTTTCATTCTCAAAATCGCCAATATTAAGTGATTTTTCTTGATGGTCTATTCGTTGATTGATATGTGTTATTCGATGTACATACATTACAATAAACGACGCTTCGATTTTTCCATTTAAAATGCCAGAGATTCTACCTGCAGAATTATGGTACCTTTCAGATATTAGCATTTGAAAAATAGTGATTTTTTTTGCATTCTCTCTACGTTCATATGAAAAAAAACAAGTACGGTTTTCATGCGACTCAATTGCTTATATGTTTGATTTTTGTAGGTGTAATCTATGTTTCGGTGATGCCAAACTCTCGACGAATTTTGTCGGTGGATTTATTTTTTACTTTCAAGGCTACACTCCTACATAGGCTATGTAGCATATCATTGAAGTCCAAGTAATTTGCAGTGTTTATGAGTTCAAACAAATGGACATTGTTTTCCTTGATGAAGTCTTGGCATAGGCACAAGATTGGACACAAAAAATACTATATGAGAATCGAGATCAGAAGATGCGTTTCACAAGCGAATATCGTTCGAATAAGAAAATTCAAGCCATCGTTAAGAATATTATGCATAGCTAAATGAACATTTACATTGGAAAAGAATGGACGAAAATGCCGTTATATACTTGAGACAAAAGATGAAATATTTTTTGGTATTTTTCTCCTAATTACATTCAATCCGATTATCTACAAATTGTATTTGCATTTGAAAGGGGATTAAAAAACAAAAAAAACGGACCGACAACACATATGCACCAAAGAGCAATTCTAGTGAAAAACGTAGCTGAAAGTGAAATAAAGAACAAAGTTGAGTGAGTCCACTAGCGTTAGTATCTCCAACAATTCTCCTCCGAACTGCTCTGAATTTATTGTCATCATTAGGGAAAAGCCTAGAAATATACTTTAACGGTTCCTGCGAAGCATAAGAAGACCAATGTATAGATGGAAGACCGATACACCGAAATGTAAATAATCTCAAGTTGGCTCTATGAACGGATAACTGCAAAAATACGTAAAATATAAAAAGAAAATGGGATTAAAATAATCTGATTTGAAGTCAAACAAAATGTTTGCTTCTGAAATAAAAGTATTGCTTTATCTTTCCTTGGAACTATATGTTTGAGGATTGAGGTGGGTCAGTTAGAGCAAAAGAAATGAAATAATGTGTTTGCCAAACACTGTTTGCTTGAGAAGAAACTTTAATGAAATTTAAACCGAAAAAAATGAAATAGTAAAATTAAAGAGCGAATAACAAAAATACAAAATAATAACCCGACAGTATTTAGACCGGCGAACGGCCGATTTGTTTCGAAACTTGATTTATCAGGCAATGTCCTGAAACACATCGACCGTTCGCCGGTCTAAATACTATCGTGTTATTATTTTGTATTTTTGTTATTCGCTCGTTTATTTTACTATTTCATTTTTTCTGTTTACAATTTTTTTCAAAGATTCTCCTCAGGCAAACAGTGTTTGCCAATGCACTTCTGGAAATTGCGGTCTCATAATATAGTGTATCTCTTAATTAGAAAAAAATTTGCAAGAATATTTGCATCGGTTGGATTTTCAAATATTCAAATTAAATCCAAGAAGCGCCCTCTTCATTGATTCATCTGACGATATGACACATATTAACGCATTGATTGAAATGAACCATGGCTATTATATAAGCCAATAAATGGGATTATGTTATGATTATGACATGACATTTTGCTTTTGTAGTCGACAAGCATCAAGACGTGTTAGAGTGATAATCCACCAAATTGATCATTAAAATTGGGAAAAAAACGAAAAACTCTTAGGAAAAGCGCTAAATTGTATAAGAAGAAAAGTTTTCTACACAATTTTCTAGAAGGATTTTGGAAAATAGCTCAATATTGCCAAAACCATGGAGGTAAAGTAATTTCACTGACACAAAGCTTGTTTTCCTTCTCAATTTATGTTGCTTCAATTTATTTATTTCAACATTTTTGTTGAAAGATTCCAATTTATGTCATTAAAATATCTTCATTTAAGTCTCTAATTCGAGACACTCCAATTAAAAAACGATTTTTGTCTAATTCCGCAGGGAGCTCAAAAGAAAGTTGGTTCGTCGAATTCTGCCGAAGAAAAAATGGAACACAAGCCATTGACGTATGATGCAAGCCATGTTTTGGATGCGATTCCAGAAGAAGTGATTGTTATTGATGATGAACGCCGTTTACAACAATCGGCAAAGAGGAAGCGATTGCTCAAATGTGAGCCTGAATCACCGACTGTATCAATTCCCAATGACGATGTGCAAAAATCCATCTATCATTTCACCAAGGCCTACAATGATATGCGCGAATTGAATGCGACACTCGAAATGAAGTTGCAACAGAAGGATTATGAAATTCATTCGATGAAGCAATCACATGGTCAGAATTTGGCTGCATTCGAACGAAAGATTCAAGGTCTGCTAAAGGATAGAAATGAATCGGATAGAAAATTGAAGGATTTGGAAATTATGCTTGAAGAACTCGAGCAATTATCAATCAACGAAAATCAAACCTTGTTGACTCACAACGAAAAGACGGAATTGATCGAAGAAAATGAACGACAAATGAGGGTACTCAGCGCCAAGAAAGACAAAGAGCGACAGCAAGCACTAGCTGACGTCAAGCAACAGTATGAACAAGAATGTTCAGCTATGGTCGAAGAGGCCAAAGGGAAGAAGTATTGCATCGGCTGCGGCTACACTCAACCGAACGACATTTATGTCTGTAACATGAAGTGCCTGCAACGTGCATGGTGAGCTTGAAAGATTTTTCTTCAATTTCTAATGATAAAGAGTTAAAAGCCAAGAAAGATAGGAACAAAATGGCTCGTTCACATTTTTTACCCATTTGTTTTTTCGGATTTCTTCAGATTTTTGCCCATCAGAACAGATTTGGCTGGATTTCTCTAACCATTTTTCTTTCTGTTTCATTGCAGCAAGAAGTCGCAATAGAAGAATCCAGAACTCGACTCGATTGGTGGGACAGAGACAAAGTGTCATTGAACGATATACTTTTGTACGGCAACACGCATGAAATGCAACAAAAAATGAACGGAAAACCTCATGCGTCAACATTCGGTTTTGCTACTCATTTTTCATTATTTCGGTAAAAAGCAAACAAAACCTAAAGTTCAAATCATACAATTGCATAAAAAAAACATTGTTGATTCCGTAAAATCATAACAACTTGACAAATTATATCAAAATGTGAACATTTTTCTCTTGACAAAATCATTACAAATTTTCATAAAATAAATCTTCCTTTAATTCATTGAAATAGATCAGAGATTATGGCTTAAAATGTTGATACAAAATATGAAGAAAAAGAGAGAAATTTATTCGAAAGAAGTTTTTCATTGGGCCAAATCTCATTCAGCTGACGCTGTGCAATTCAATTTTGTTATGACTAACTACCACTAACACAGTCACACACTCAGATAGTGAGTGTCTGTCATCAGCACATACAGTTTGACGTTTATCAAAACAGCGCAATTAATTGTTTAGTCGGGATATGTTTATTAAACATAATTTGATATTTGCTTCAAGACGAACCTTTTCAAGTGATCAAATGATTTAAAAAGTTTGCATTTTGTGGTAGAAATTGTGTAAATTTAATGGCCTACAAAGAGGTAATACTTTGTTATTCTCGTGAATTGGTGACATTTGTGATTTTCTTAGTGTGGAATAAATAACAAATGGTTGAACACGCAAAAATTGAATAATTGATGATATATTTCATTGTTTGGTTTAGATCCATTTTGAGCGATCGTGTCTTTTTAACCTCTTCTTCACACATTTTTCTATCTTACGCAATTCATCCGTTCATTTTCTGGTGTTAATTTTTTGCTGTTCATTCATTTCTTTCATCCGTTCAATGTTTCTTTTGCTGTTGATTCATTCCATTTCTAGGTTAAGCACGACAAATATTGCTGGAAATGCTGTAGCAAAAACACAACGATGAAATGTTCCAACTGTGTTCGAGCATTCCATAAAAGATGTGTATCAAGCGATGGTCGTGATGTTCCAAAAGATAAAAATTGGTTATGCCCTGTGTGTAGTGTGCTGACATCGGAAAATGTTGACAAGTAAGATACTATGGTCATTTGAAATAACTCAGAAGTCGTATTTTCAATGGCCTTGTGTGTTGAATCGGTCTCAATCGGCGCATCAACAACTGTTGATCACATCGACGTTGATTTGTACCAGGGAAGTAGAATTGAGATATTAATCATTTCGTATTTTTGCAGGGAAAATGATCTGAAAATTTTGCCGGTGCTCATTGACAAAATATGGAACGATGAATCGGTAAAGACAGCGTTTAATTTTGAATTTGATTGAAATTTTATTCTCTTTCATAATAGAAAAAAGAGAAAAGAAAGAAAGAGAAAAAAGAGAAAAATAAGAAAGAAGCTTCTGGATTGGGTTTCAATATGATTTCCGATCAGATTTTAATTCAATCCAAAAAGTACCTAAATAAAATATTATCTAATCTAATTGAGCCGCGCATTAGTTTTAAGTCAAAAACATCCACTAAAATATCTCTATTTCAATTCATTTCTTTTCAGTTCGAAACATTGAAGTACCCCATGGAAAATTCCATTCATGCAGATATAAAAGTCATTCATTCCATTGTCAATCCAATGGATTTATATCAGATTAAAAGAAAGACTCATACTTACACCGGCTTCAATGAATTCTACGTCGACATTTGTTGGATCGTACACAATTGCGTCATTTTGTTCAAGGGTTAGTGCTTAATTTTCATCTCAGATCTTCAAGTCTCATATATGAGACAGATCTGATATCAGATATTCAACTTAATTTTTGTTTATTCATAAAAATGCTTTGTATACATACAAGACATTGATTTGGTGTTTGACTCTGAGGCTGGTGTTCAAATCACATTTCGGAAATACGAACAACTCATTTTTCGTCCATTCAACTTCCATTTATTTTCAAACACCGTATAAAATGTTGAAATTTCCAATATTTTGTTAGAAATGTTCCCTGTCCATCAGATTTCCACTAATTCATAAATGTACCCTTTTCAGAAACCCATGATAATACAAAAGCAGCCAGAGCATTACTGAATTGCATCATTGAGGATGTTCAAAGTGCCAAAGTGTGTTTTGAGTGTTACTTGAATGCCAACAAGCACCCGGATCAATGGTTTAGTATGGTGTGCGACGAGCCACATTTAATTATTTGGATCAAGAAAACGGGCGCTAACTACTGGCCAGCAAAGCTAATAAAAATCGTTACCGGGCAAGAGGTCAAGGTCCGTCTATTTGGTGATCACAGCTACGTCGACGTATCATCCAGCAACTGCTTATTGTATTCTGAATCGAGTCCAAGCCGTATTCCAAAATCACCGGATGCCTACAATAGCGCATTGAAAGTGAGCGATCTTTTATTCCATTTGATTCAGTTAGAATGGGAGTAAATGTCCAACTAGATCTAAATTCCAACTGTTATTTCGTTCCACAGGAAGCCAACACATACATTGGAAATCTTACGAAAAAATTCGGATCGTTTCGTTTCGCCGAATCGAAGACAGCATTCAATCCAGCACTGCTTGAATACTATATAGCTCAGTTGATCCCGGGCAGCGTGGAATATCGAAGAAACAAAAATGCTGCCAATGTAACCGATGCGACTGACCTTTACTCTGATGACTCATCAAGAATAATCAGAGAAGCCGACACAACATGCCCTGACGTAGGAGAATACACCACCCAAGATGAACATTTCATCGAAGAAGACCAGATCTCAGATGAAAGTGTAGCAATACTCAACTACAGCTATGAACCTGGTTCTGAAAATGATAGCGAAACAGATTTTCAATACAATTCTTCATTGACTCAACTCGCTGCAGATGATGTTATTGTCATTGATTGATGAATTACATCTTGATGTCTTGGAAATTAGGAAAAATACTCACTAAGCATACGTTTTGGACTTTTCTTTTATTATTTTACGTTAAAAACTAACTCTGTTTCGTACATTCGACAATGTAAATGGTTGATAAAAATTTGTTTCTGGAAGAAATTTTCAAAATCAGTTATAAAAAGCGACAAAGACGTTTAAAACCGGTTGTTAGATAGAAGTAAATTGAATTTTTTGTTAAATGACCGTAGCAATTTCCAAATAGTTCTGAATTTTTTTTAGCTAAAGAAATGTATTTGGATTAAATGGACGGAGAACCATTATTTTTGATCTTGAAATAGATCTTAAATGAGAACCAAGTTGATCGATTGAATTAAAATGTTTGTTTGAAATAAATAAAGCAATTGAAATAGACAATTGAATTGGGGTTGGCTTTGGTTTTGGCTTTGGTTTTGGCTTTAGCTTGAATCAACGGTTTACTATCTTCTAGCAAAAAATCTATTCTTTGGTCCAGCGTATAGAATATTTTCAATGATCCTCAATTCCTACGTGACAGACTGACAGAATGATTCATTGTTGGGTATTTATTTCAATTTCCTCTAATAAGAAATTTTAATACTAATGTTGGGTCTTTTGTGAATGAGTCATCTGTTCTTTCTAAAAGTATTCTTCCTTAAAATGCACAGAAAAGGTCCTTCTAATAAAGTAGGTAAAAACATTCCTATGATCCGTCTCCTTTCTAGTATTCAATCCATTTATTTGTTCTAAAATGGGGTGGAATTGTGATAGCCCATACATTTCCAATTTTCCGCTCAAACAGAGCCTGTTGCTCACGATAAGTGGTATTGAACGCACCCAAAACTTCAGTATGACAGTTCAGAGTTCACTGTCTAAACATGTTTTGCTTCGACACAAACATTCACTACATTTGTGATTGCGACGTAAAAGTGTGTCAAAACAAAACATTGAAATAATTTCTGTTCTAAACAAACTGGTGAAATTGTTAAACAATATTTGATATTATTAGACAAAGCTAAGTAAACCGCAGTAGTTGAATTCCAATTAACTTCAGTTGGTGTACGATTTTGTGGTGGACAAATTGCCGGCAAAAACATGGCCAAACAGGTAAAATCTTGCAATTGCGAACAATGACGAAATTGGCTATTTTGCAATTTGCGAAATATTTTGCAAAGCATCACATTCCATGTGTTATTTGAGGTTACAATCCAAATTTTTCTCTGTTGAATTTTCCAATCTTTGTTTAACTAGAGATTTCAATTGAAATCAAATATTCAAAAATCGTATTCTTCAAGCATTTCAAACGTAAATGTTTATTGAACATTTTTCAATGTTGCCGAGAGTGTCGGCCCAACACCGATACATTTTTTCCCAAATTATTTTGTTCTCTGTTATTATTTTTGTTGTGTACAATTTTGTTTTATTCATTGAAAAAAACAGGAAACAAATATTTCCACACCAAAACAAAAAAATAAAACCAAATGACCATAATCCAAATACGAAATTCCATTTCAGGTGAAGCACGATAAATATTGTTGGCGTTGTTGTGATAAAGATACAACATTGGAATGCTCAAGTTGTCAGCGATCATTCCATCTCAAGTGTCTGAAAAACCAACAACAAAATATTGATGACAAGGAAATCTGGCGGTGTCCCGTTTGCGTCCGATTGGACGTCGTAAAGTATGGATTTATTTTCGGTTTTGAAATCTAATTTCAACTTTTATTTTAAGAAGTTTAAACTTAATCGCAAAATAAATCCTTTCAGCGAAGACCGTTTGGACATGTTGCCAATAATGATCAGCCGAGCATTCAAACAAAAGAAGGTATTTTCATTTTTTTCTCTTTTAATTGATTGATGCTGAATCTCTGCAGACATTAATCATGATTAACACCTATCCCACAGTTTGACTTGTTGAAGCATCCTCTGAAAAATGCAGAAGATAACTCAAAAACCGATGAGTTGGTGAATCTGATGGACCTAACGAAGATCAAGGACACAATTGGCACTTACACCAGCTTCTTGGGGCTCATCGCTGATGCTCGGTGGATCGTTCATAATTCTTGGGTTCTGTTTCAGGGTAAGTTTTAAAGTGGAAATATTTAGTTTGAAGTTTTGACGTGGTCGATGAACGTTTGTTGATCAACAACATTTTGTTAAAAATCGATATTAAAAATGTAATTATATTTCAGGGGATCACCAAACGGTAAAAATTGCTGAGGAATTGGTGGAATTCCTAAAAATGCAGATTAAAAGCGTGAAAATGTGTGCTGATTGCTATTTGAACAAAAGTAAACATCCAGACAGCGGTTTCACAATGGTGTGTACGAAGCCACACCTCCTTCTTTGGGCTAAAGTGAGCGGATGGGACTACTGGCCAGCGAAGTATATGTCAACTGATGGGCAAACAGTTAACGTACGATTTTTCGGCGATGAAACAGAAGCAGACGTTCCAGCAGAAAGCTGCTTTCTTTACTCGGAAACCAGTCCAACAAGACCAACAAAACAAAAACGAGAGCCCAAAAAATTCAAAGAGGCTTTGAAGGTAATTTTTTTTTGGTATGATTTGTGAAAAAGAGGAACAAAATCCTTGGAAACAAAAACTTCAACGAAGAGTTGAAACGTTTATTAAGCATTTTACAACCCATTTTTAATTCATTTCGAAATTGACTCGTGGAACTTTTACCCCTTTCCTTAGGATGCAAAGAAGTACATAAAAAACATTCGCAAAAAATTCGGTGCATATCATCTCGTTGAAACTAAAACTCCATTCGACCCAACGATGTTGAATCGTTACCTTTTGGATTCGATTCCGGGATATGCAAACTCTCAAGATCCTTCACAGGACAACACAGACCGCAAGCCTGATGCACTTCCCAATGTTGCCACCGAAGATCAAAATCGCGCTGATGATGAAGCACAGCCAATTCAAGACAACGTGCAAAAGGATAAGACATGGAATCTTTACTATGATTCGGATGGATCGGCTGATGCCGAGTCGGAAATTGGTGAGCTGTCGGAGCAAGGCAACAAACCCGAATCGAAGGATGATTATGAGCCAATGAGGAAAAAATTTCGATTCTCTGACGATAAAGAAGGCGAACCCTCCGAGAAAAAGCTGGTTACCGAGCCTAATGTTGGAAGAGTTTACCACTCAATCGATCTTGATTCAATTGTTCAAGTTCTTGCCGAAGAACCGAAAAATGCCGTTGCACAACCCATTGCAAAAGTGTTTGCTAACATTACTAACGCAACCTGGAACGTGGCCAAATGTCGAGAAGTCATGGCGGAGAGCACCAAAGCTTTCGAACATGTGTGTGGCCTGAACACAAAATTGGAAGAGGAATTGAAAAATTTGGCCGCCAATTACGAAAGACAGCTCAAAGATGCGGAAGAACGTAATCAAAAGTTGATGACTGCTCATGATGAAAAAGAGAATGGCGCCAAGAAATTAACCGATGAGCTGACGATGAAAGTTGGTCAACTAGAGGCATCTAATAGAGAAAAGACGTCAGCACACAACAAAATGGTGTCCGAATACAACCAAATGATCGCAAAAAAAGACGAAGAAAGATTGAAGGATGTCAATGAAGCCAAGAAACAGTGCAAAAAAGACTATGCACGCCGTTTGGAAGCCAACAAAAAGATGAAATTCTGCGCGGCCTGTGACACCAACAAACCACAAGATACGTTCTACTTTTGCAATACGGAATGCCAGAAAAGTTACTGGTAAAATTTTGAATTTTTATCATTTTCTCATTCAGATCACTTAAATTGTCTCAATTTTTAAACTTCAGGATGCAGATGGACAAGTAAGCAGGTGGGCAATTTCTCGAAGCAGCAACAAAGTTCAACTGAACAGGAATTTCCGTAGCGAAGTTCTTTTTCCTCTGAAATGTCCTGTCAACATTTGTTGTTGATTCAATCAATACTAAAATTAGTGTAAGTGGACAGTAGTACACGGTGCTACTAGCACAGGAAATGAAAAATAGATTTTTAAGCAAACATTCACGTTTAATTCGAATTAGGAATCATGACAAATTGTTATCTTCAACTGAACCGTCTATTGGAAATCATTTTGAAAATGATTTTCGGATTAAAAATCGGCCAATGAACAAATGAAGATAAAATAATGGCCATTGACCCAAATAAAGATAAAATAAAGGCTATTGACAATAGATCTACTTTAAGTGCTAAACATGAACATACTCATTTTGTATTAAAAAATTTTTTTACTGATAAAGAATAAAAATAAAATTAATTTTGAACTTGGAATAAAAAAATCTTGTTGGATTTTGATTATTCTAATTGTCTACTGTTTCCACAAGGTACACTTTATTCCAATAGTGATAAATTGGTCTATTCTGAATTTTATCGTCTGAAAAGTTGCCCAATTCTTCAGTAGATGATACTACGTCGAATTATTTAGTTGCATTGATTCCAAACTGAAGAATTTTGAAATTTTCGTTCGAGCCGGACTCGTTGCTTTGGAATGGTATGTTTTGAACGCACCCAAAAACCAGACTTGGTGAAAGAATGAATCAGCTGTCACAAGCAGTATCTTTTAATGACAGTACTGCGAAATTGTGTGTGCATGTGAGCAATGTCATGGATAAGAAATAGCGGGAAACAGTCGATTGGCATGTTTTATGGGCGTCACTTGTGATAATATCTCAATGTGTTATCGGTGCACCACTTTCATTCATAGATTCTTCCGTAATTAATTTGGCGCAAACAAAATAGATTCGATTTGAAAGGAACAAAATTGATGAACTGTAGGCCAATCAAAGTGTTCTTTTAATCGTTGAGCGATATTTGACTTTATCTGGAAATAAAATTAGGCGATTTCCGCACCATTACTGTTCGTTTACAATTTGTGTGATACAAATCCTTCTCGACAATCCAACATGGCTGCATTGGTAGGATCTTGAAAAATATTTTATACATAGAATAAATCTAGTCTGGATTGAAGAAGATTTAAGAAAATACCGAAGTAAAAACAGTATGACTTTTGATCAAATATGAAATCCCACTTTGATTCCAGACGAGACATGACACATTTTGTTGGGATTGTTGTGTCGAAAACACAACATTGAAGTGCTCGAATTGTCCACGGTCATTTCATCCCAAATGTGCTAGATCCAAAAAACGAAATGATTGTGAAACTTGGCGTTGTCCGATCTGCATTGAATTGGATGCTACAAAAAACACTGACGAGTAAGATAATTTGTATGATTTGAAAAATCGTCTTTGATTCTATTGTAATTGGCTATCTTGGTAGCTATAATCGAGATTCAATCGGGAAAATTAAAATTCCCTTTAAATTTTGTAGCAAAGAGTGTTTGGACATGTTGCCAATAATGATCAACCGCGTATTGAACGATGAAAAGGTAATTCGAGTGATTCTCTTTGGATGAATTTCTGTAATGAAAATTTATTTGATTCTCTTAACATTTCACAGTTTGCTTCATTGAAGGTTCCATTGAAAGGTGCAAAGCCTGATTGTTTGGTGAATCTAATCGATTTGACGAAGATCAACGACAAGATTTATTCGTACACCAGCTTCTTCGAATTTCTCACCGACATCCAGTGTATCGTTCACAACTGTTTGATCTTATTTTCCGGTAAATTTTTGAGTCAATTGAGTGAAAACGATTAGTTTCAACGTTCTGATTTGAATCATTTCATATTCCAGATAAGCACGACATGGTAAAAACGGCCAAGTCCTTGGAGGAATACCTGGAACATGAGATTAAAAGCGTGAAAAAGTGCATCGAATGCTATTCGAATGCAAATAAACACCCGACGAACTGGTCAACAATGGTTTGTGCGAAACCACATCTCGTTCTCTGGGCTAAAGTGATTGGATACAACTACTGGCCCGGAAAGTGTATGAAAGTTGAAGGCGATATGGTCAACGTACGATTTTTCGGCGATTATACCGAAGCAGATGTTTTAGCCACTAACTGTTTTTTGTATTCAAAAACAAACCCATCCGTGAAGTCGATCAAGCCATCGGACCGTTACAAGTTGGCATTGAAAGTAAATATTTTGGTTTTTGACGAAGAGTTTTTTTTCTTGAAGAGAAATTCTGAGTAGAATTGGATTAGAGGGAAGAGACGTCTTTCTGAACACTCCTCTATTTTTATATTTGTTCGACTGATGAACATAAATCACTTGATTGATGAACCTTATCACTTTCCATAATCTAAACCATTTTTCATTCGAATAGAGATTTACTTTTCGTCTTTCATTTGCCAGGATGCCGATAAGTACATTCAAAACATCCGCAAAACATTCGGTTCGTATAAGCTCGCTGAAACCAAGACTCCCTTCGACCCGACCTTGTTGAATCAATACCTTCTGGATTCGATTCCAGGAGCTGGTAGCTCTCCAATCGTCTCGAAAGGCATCACGGATGGCAGTTCCGATGCACTTATCAACGCTTTGGAAGACCAAATTCATTCTGATGCTGATTCGTCGACGCTTCCAAGGGATGTAAGCATGAACAAGTCAACGTCGATTGACTCGACCCAAGCTAATGCAGCGACAGAAGTCAATTCCAAAGATAATCCATCGGATTCAACTGATAGCCTCAACCCGAAAAGTGAGCATATCAAGCAAATCGAAGAACAGGTTCGATTCCCTGACGACAATGATGGCGAGGTCACCCAGAAGAAGTTTGACAACGATTCCAATATTGAAATCAACATAGATTCAATTAATAGAGCTCTTGACGAAGATTCCATGGAATATTGCCATATTCCTGTTGTCCAGCCCGTTGATGCTGAAATTACAACCGAAACCTGGAATTTGTCCAAATGTCGAGAAGTCATGGCGGAGAGTACCAAAGCTTTCGAATGTGTGTGCGACTTGAACGCAAAATTGCAAGACGAAATGAAAAATTTGGTCGCCAAATACGATCGACAGATCACAGATTTGGAACAACGCAACCAGCAGATGATTGCTATTCAAGATGAAAACGAACGTAGCGCCAAGAAGCTGATTGATGATCTGATGCTGAAAATTTGTCAACTAGAAATCGAAAAGTCAGAGTATGACAAAATGATGTTGGTGCACAATGAAATGATTGTAAGAAAAGATGAAGAAAGGATGAAGGCTGTCAGTGAAGCCAATAAGCTGTGTGAAGAAAACTATGCATGCCGTTTGGAAGCAAACAAAAAGCTAAAATTTTGCGTAGCCTGTGACGCTTCCAAACCACAAGATACATTCTACGTTTGCAGTCCGGAATGTCAGACACGTTACTGGTAACGTTTAAAATTGAGCATGATTTTCGTTCAGATCACTTAAATTTCTTCAATTTTTGAAACTTAGGATGCAGATGGACCAGTGAGCAGTATAATGGGATCGAAGAAACTTGAATCGACCCTTCATCATCTGGAAATATGAATGAATGAAGCTTCAGAATGCTGGGATCTATTATTTTAAAAATAAAATAAACAAACACATAAGCTAGGAATTAGACATAAGGACCCATAACATCATTTATTTTCAAACTTTTTTCATTCACATGAATTGCATGTCAAACATTATCGAATGAAAAAACTTTTCTCGAAGTCATTCCTCATGACAAAAGCGAACTCAAAACAAGTGACATCAATTTTAAAAAATCATTTCGGAGAATAAAAATTTCGATTTGGATTTGCTTTTTTGCATTACAATAATTATTCTAACTAATTTCTGAATCGCTCCGTAATTTTTTTCTGAAATTGATTTCAATCAATTAGTCAAACTAGTTGCCAACATAGTAAATATTGAAAATCAATTCATACCCTTCGAAACGATTCATTGCTTTTATAAAAGAATGGAAAGTTGCATTTTATCTTTGTTTTTCATTTTAAAAAAATCTTGAATAAAGTTGAATTCATAAAAAATCAAAGAAAAAAATAAGAACCAATATTCCTAAAATTGGATTATTCTATTAATTTGTGCAACGACTGCCGCAATCGTCATTTGTAGACTTATGTTAGTTGATGTTAGTTGCCAACCGAAACCGCTGAAAAATTGTATCAATTAACATTTAGATTCATCATGGCTCTCCTATTTTGAAGCCATCGCTTGCTACTTCCTTTTCCGCGAATGTAGCCACGCTCAACGTCATGTCGATTGTGCTGATTGCTCAACAAAATCATGTCAACCAAATGGTGGACGTCACGCTAAATTAGCACACTCTTGTCAAGATAAGGAGAATGTCGCATCGGCAAACAAGTGAGATAATTATAGAATTTAGAAGGAGAATACGAAAGCGAGCCTCTTTTTACTCAGAGAAGAGTGGGTTGAATTTCCATTCAACGATCTATTTTATTTCTCGATTCCACGAATTTTTGTTCATATCAACATCTAAGGGCTTCTATGTCGGTTTGGCATTCGAATTTTCATTCACAAATTCGCGTTCAGTGCCATGCATTCGCAACGCTGCCATATGATTTCTATGTAAACATTCGCACTCGCATTCGTATAGCAGTCGTATTTCGCTGTTCTCGAACATTCTCACGAATACGAGTGCGTGTGTTTACATAGAAATCATACGGCAGCGTTGCGAATGCATGCACACGAATGAACGAATGAATTATGTAGTCACAAGTTCGCTGTCATAGCCGCATTCGTCGCATTCGCAAACATTCGAATTTTTGTTCTGTAATGCGAATGCATTCGCAGCATTCGCGAGAGATAAATCCCCTTAGATCAACATGATACCGATATGGACGTGGAAAATATTAATAGAAAAAGATCAGATTGGAACTAGGTTAGAAATAACAGTCAATCATAAAATCTTGATCGTTCAAATTTGGATGGGTCAATAGCATCGGAAATGAGTATAGTAAAACCTGTCAATAGCGGAACCTGTGTATAGTGGAATTCGTGTTAATAGTGGAAAAAAAATGTAAAGGAGCTCAAACAGTAGAATTATCTGTGTCTTGAAAACAGTTTTCAAGGAGATTTGAAGTGTTGAATAAAAGGAGAAAATCGAACCAAAACAGACAAGTTGTTTTATTTCAGTCGATATGAAGAAAGCTGAACCAGCATCCAGATCGAAATAAACATCACGGTTTTTTGTGGTACCTTTGTGTATTATTCCTTTCGAACAAGAACCAGAATTCCGTTCCTTTCTCTCGAATGGTGATTTTATAATCTTTCTGAAATGTGACTCAATCTTTTTCATTGATTCCATTTTAAAAATTGGATTGATATGTACATTTTAAAATTTGTTGCTTTATGGATAGTATTGAACGCATTCAAAAACCAGACATGGTAAGAAACAGAATCAACTGTCAGAAGAAGTTTTTGTTATGACAGAACTGCAAAGTTGTATACAATCGAATGGCTGAAAAGTACCAGACATTTCATATGTTTAATGCGCATCAATTGCATTAATTTGATTCATTTGATTTGCAGATTTTTCTAGGCTTTGTCTTTCTGAGTTTAACCAAAATAAAATTGACAAACCAGCAACAGTAGCTCGAAAAAAGTGTTTTTAATCGTTAAGCAATATTTGATATTATTTGGAAATAAACTCAATTGTTGCGTTCCACACAATTGCGATACGAATCCTCCAATAATATGGCTTCTATGGTAAGACCATGCAATTACATACAATAATTTGTAGCATTTTTGCATGATATCGAAAGATAAACATCATAAAATTAGTCGCTTTTACTTCGAGCCTATTTTCACGTCATAACAATATTTTTAGAAAAAATTCAAGAATTTAAACCCAATAAAATAAAAACATTATAACCTATGGCTCAAAAATGTGATCATTCATAATACCACCTTGTTTCTAGACGAAGCACGACACATTTTGTTGGAATTGTTGTGCCGAAAAAACAACATTGAAGTGCTCAAACTGTCCACGATCATTCCATGCCAAATGTGCTAAATCCAAAAAACGAATGATTGACAATGTGAAGAATTGGCGGTGTCCCGTTTGCATCAGATTGGAATCAACGAAAAACAGCGATGGGTAAGAGCATTTTATTGATTGAAAAATCGACGTTGATCGTCTTGTGCAGACGTGTGCAGGGGGGGGGGGTATTCCGGTATCAGATTTCTACCATTTGGAGTAATTGAATTTTAATTGAACTCCACAAAATTTAGATAGAAACCAATATGAATAAAAAATAAATTTCTTAGCTTTTGTGTTAACAAATCAAAATTTCCTCCAAATTAATTCAGCAAAGAACGTTTGGACATGTTGCCGATAATGATCAATCGCGCATTCAATGATACGAAGGTAAATCCCGCTTGATTTTTCGAGAAACATTCTTTTAAACGAATTGTTGAGGCTGTTCGCGAATGGTATTCACTGAGAATATTCATTGGACGTGGTTCGATGCGTAGTTAAATGTGGAAATTGAAAAACTTTGTTCAAAATAGCGGGATAAGTGTTGTTAATCACGGCTTAAAATCTCCGAAAAAACTATTTTGAAGTATCATATTTGTGTACAACTTTTTCAAAAGTCACATTTAACAACGCAAAGAAAAACCTTCAACTAATATTCTCTGCGGTTCAAATAAGAATTCAAAAAGTGTATGGATAAATCTAATTCATTCAATATTCACCACATTATTTCACAGTTTGGTTTACTAAAGCTCCCATTGGATGGTGCAAAATCGAACTCTTTGGTAAATCGAATCGATTTAGCAGGGATTAAAGACAAGACCTACACTTACACCAGCTTCTTCGAGTTTCTCGTTGACGTTCAGTGGATTATCCACAATTGTTCCGTCTTGTTTCCAGGTAATTGTCAGAATTCTGGTTTACAATTAGAAAATTAGACAAAGCGACAAAGAAAATTGAACAAATTGCATTGAAAATTTAATTGCTACATTTTAGTAAAACATGACATGGTAAAAACGGCCAAGTCCCTGGCAAAATATCTCGAACTCGAGATCGAAAGCGTGAAAAAGTGTGCCGAGTGCTATTCGAATGCAAATAAAAACCCAGACACAATGGCTTGGTTCACAGTGGTTTGCGCGAAGCCACACATTGTTGTTTGGGCAAAATTAGAGGGCTATGACTACTGGCCAGCCAAAGTGATGTTCGTCGATAAGAAATTGATTAATGTGCGATTCTTCGGCGATCGCACTGAAGCAGATGTTCCAGCCAAAAAATGCTTTCTTTACTCGGATACGAACCCATCATTGAAATCAACCAAGCCATCGGCCAGTTACAGATCGGCATTGAAGGTAATGTGCCTTTGAAAGTTTTTGTATTTAACTTTGATGGAGTTACTTCGTTGAGGTATCTAGAAATAGTTTAAAGAGTTAAAATCTCTAGAATTGTAAGAGAGAATTCAAGGAAGTTCTTCAAATTCTCCCAATAACCAACTCTGACTTAGATTATTATTTTTAGCTTCGAGCCATTTTCTATTCGAATCGAAATCAATTCATTTTTTTTCATTATCTAGGAAGCCAATGAGTACATTGCAAATGTCCGCAAAAGATTTGGTGTATATCACCTCGTTGAAACGAAAATTCCCTTCAAGCCAACGTTGTTGAATCGTTATCTTCTGGACGTGATCCCAGGAGTTGGCAGCTTTCAATTGCCTTCAATCGTTTCAGAAGACAGCACAGCGAGCACACACTGCAGTCTTGATTCGCATACGAACGCTATGCAAAAACAAACTCGATCTGATGCCGTTCTATCGACAATTCCAGAAGATGTACGCATAAACGAGGAGTTGATTGAATTGACTGGATCGAATCAACTAACACCGCCCGACAATGATGGTCTATCCGAATTAAATATCAACCTCCATACGGAAGAAGTTAATGATGAGCCAATCCGTAAAAAATCTCGATTCTCTAATGGCACAAAAGAGGGACGTGCCGAGAAGAATCTTGTTATCAGCTCTACTATTGAAAATCCCGAAACTTCAACCATTGAAGTTCCTGCCGATTCTGAAATTCCCGTTGGCCAACCATCATCCAAAATGGGTTGTGATGTGATGGTTGTAAATGATGCTGAAAGTTCAAGCGCAAGCTTAACTTGGAATTTGGACAAATGTCAAGAGATCATGGAGAGCACGAAAAGTTCCAGCAAAGCTTTTGACTATTTGTGCGACGTAAACGCAAAATTGCAAAACAAAATGAAAAATGTGGCCGCCGAACACAATCGAAAAATAAAACTGTTGGAAGACCTTAATGTACAATTAACCGACGAATTGAAGAAGAAAAATTATGGACTAGCAGCCGAAAAGTCGGAGTATAACAAAATGGTTGCAAGAAAAGACAAAGAAAAGATGGATGCTGTCAATGAAGCCAAGAAACAGTACGATGCAGATTTGGAAGCTAGCAAAAAGAAGATATTTTGCATGGCCTGTGACACCGCCAAACCACAAGATACATTCTACTTTTGCAACGCAAAGTGTCAGGAGGATTATTGGTAAATTTTGAATTTGAACAGAAAATTAAGCCGTTTTTTCACTCAGATCACTTGAATTTCTTCATTTTTCGGATCTTAGGATGAAGTGGGACAAGTAAGCGGATGGATTATTTCTTGAAGCTCAAGCAAAGGCTTTGCTTTCCTGCAAAGTAACAACGAAGCTCAATACAGCTAGAAGTCCATAAAAAATATCGCCTCTTCAACAACTAAAGACCGTAAAATGATGAAGTTTCATCAAACCGCATCATCGAATATTCGAAATTGATTTTTGGAAGCAAACGAATTAAAAATTCAGAATTAATGTAATGTCTAGCAAATAAGGAATCTTCAACCGTTATCAAACACTATTATTGACATGAATATTCAAACATTTGACCAAATTTTGTATTGAAATAAATAAAATACTTCGAAAATAAGGAAATTGGATTGGATTTTATTTATTCAATGGTTTTGCTCTCTTTAAGCAACGAAATTTATTTTTCAATAACGTTGATATTAACTTATTAATGGTCTATTCTGAATTTTACAGTTAAAAATAGATTCTCCTCAAAATGTTAGAATACATTCATTGTGGTTTTGAATCCATTCGATAGGTGAAGCTATAGATTCGTTCATGATTCTCCCTCTGAAAGGATTCAATCGAATCATCAATGTTATGGATTTCAAATTGAATTTGAAGAACAACTTTGAATCGTACCCACTACCCATGTCGAACTCATTGCTTCATGTGTAGCATTGAACGCACTCAAAAACCACAATTGGCGAAAGAACGAGCTGTCAGAAACGGTTCCTTGTGATAAAAGAACTGCGAGTGTGTGTACTGTTTATGTAACCTATTGCATAAGAAAGACCAGCGTACATAGTCAGATCACTTGTTGTATGGGCATCGCATAGAGCTAGTTCATTTGAATTTTATTCTTTAATAGAAAAAATCATTTTTCCTTGACTTTGATGCAAATAAAATTTATAAATTATTATCAACTAAAGCCTAATTAAAGCGTTTCTCAAATTGAGCATTTGATATTTATGGAAAGAATATCTAGTGTTAAGTTTCACTAAAGGACTGTCGACATTTGTTCATTTTTATTGTTCATTTACAATTTTTGCGATACAAGCCAACCAGCAACATGGCTGCCGTGGTAAGACCTTCAAATGAGATACAATGGCAAAATAGAATGGTGTAAAAATGCTTCATTGTCAATTTTTATAGATATTTTTTAATACATTTTTTGGAAAATGCCACCGAAATTATTAAATAGAATTGCATGAATACATTCCAATTCACCAACTCTCTCTTCACTTTCGATTTTTCTGTGTTTTTTCATTGACATTACAGTTTTAATGAAAATTTCATTCCAAACGAATCGAAATTTTGATAAAACAGAGTATTGTCATTCATTGCCAATAAAACGTAGACAAAAAAAAAACGAAATTTCTGTATAAAATGACGAAAAAGTATTATTGATTCAATCTCATGTATTTGCAGATGAAGCATGATAAATTCTGTTGGGTCTGCACTGATAGTGCGACAGCTTTGAAATGTTTGAATTGTGTTCGGTCCTTCCATTCAAAGTGTATCGGAAGACGACAGCAAAGTATTGATAAAGAAAAAAATTGGCTGTGTCCAGTTTGCACCGATTCGGATGCTGCAAAGGGCAGTGATGAGTAAGAAAATTTTATGATTGAACAATTTGTCTAGTAAACGAATTGATTGATTTGTATAATTTGTTGAAATTTTCATTTATTGAAACTATTATTGGTACAATGTTTCAAGTAAAATTGATTTCATTTTATCTCATTTTTATGAGTCGATTCTGAAAATAGTAATTTGTGGTTTGTCACTATCATAACCAAATTCTTTTAACATTCTCAGCAAAGCATGTTTGGACACGTTGCCCACAATGATCAACTGCGCTATCGAAGATGAACGGGTAATTCAATTGCTTTGCTTTACTTTGACTTAGCCATTCGTTTCCAGGAATGTTAATTAAAAATTAACGTTTGACTCTTTATTTCACAGTTCGCACCGTTATCAGGCCCATTGAATGGTCCAATGACGAATTTCATTGTAAATCCGATCGACCTAACGATGATTAAAGACAAGATTCAGTCTTATGACAGCTTCACTGCATTCCTTGCTGATGTCCAATGGATCGTCCACAATTGCTGTATCTCGTTTCCGGGTAAGCTGATAGCGACCCATATTCGAACAAATTTATTGTTATTGACATAGTTCTGGTTATTGGCTTAAAAGCCTTATATTTTGACAATCACTCATTGAAAATGTTGAAAATATTTCATTTCAGATAAGCACGACATGGTGAATAAGGCCAAAGAATTGGTAGAATATCTCGAAGACGAGATAGAAACGGCAGAAATGTGTGCCGAATGCTATATGCATGATTTCAGCTTAGTTTGCACGAAACCACATCTGATCGTCTGGGCTAAATGGGAGGAATGTGACCATTGGCCAGCAAAAGTTATGTCCATCGACGGACAATTGGTGAACGTACGATTCTTCGGCGATCATACCCAAGCAGATGTGCCGGCATCTAACTGCTTGTTGTACTCGGAAACAGACCCATTATTGGCACCATCGCCCAGCTACCAATCGGCATTGAATGTAAATATCTTTTTTTAAAATCATATCGAATTGTTTTTATCAAACTCAATTTGTGAGGAAAAAATCGAAAATAATATGAATTAGTTTGAAACAAAGAGGGTTTTTCGAAATTGCTATAAGGTCATTCTAAACTGTTCCATTTCTAAAATTTGAAAACTTGAACCTGTTTTATTCCCACCACCAATTTTGTTGAAGAATGAATTCTTTCTCTCTGGATAGAAATTGAATAACTCAACTTCTTCTGTTCATCTTTCTCATTTTCAAGGAAGCCAATCAGTACTTGGAAAACCTTCGTACAAAATTTGGATCGTACCATCTCTCACCAGACAAAACTGTATTCGAACCAACAATGTTGCAACGTTATCTCCAGCAATTGATTCCGGGAGCATTCAACTCTCAAGAAGCTTCGAATGATTCAGAGCCAAGCACAGATTGTAGCTCTGATTCAATTGTCAATGCTACGGAAACATATCAAATTCATTATGACCCTGACTCATCGACGACTGCCGAAGGTGTGTGCAAGGAGTTGACAATTGTATTGCCCCGATTGAATCCATCAACATACTCTGGAGGTGCGTCAAAACGAAACGATAATGCAAAAAATGATCATGAGCCGACCAAAAAACGGGCTCGATTCGTGAAAAATAATGATGGTGGTCGCAGCTCGAATTGTGATGCTGAAAACGAAACCTGGTATATGGCCGAATGTCAAGCGATAATGACGGGACATATGATCAATTCCACAAAGGCTTTTCATGACTATTTGTCCAAGTTGAATGCTGAATTGGCCAGAACGATGGCCGCCAAATACGATCAACACATCAAGTCTTTGGAAGAACGCAATCAACTGTTGGTTTGCGATGGCGACGATAAAAAGTTGATCGATCAGCTAAAGAAGAAAATTCGTCAACTGGAAACTGAAGTCTCGAATTTGAAATCAGAATACAGCAAAATGATCGAGAGCAAGGAGGAAGAAAAGATGAAAGCGGTCGACGAAGCCAAGAAACAGTGCAAATTGAAGTACACACGCCTCTTGGAAAATGCCGATTCCGAATGACCACCCACATGGATTGCAATCCAGTAACACATGAATTACTTTCATTTTTGTACAATTGATGATGATTCAGAATAGTACAACATAAACTAACAGCCCAGTGTTCTCTACACGTTTTAGATTATAAGAAAATTGAATTATGAAATAGATTTGTAAGAAAAACCTAGTGAAATATCGTTTTGCTTCAATAAAGAAACGATTTTTTGCCGAAGAAAATATGAATTTGCCCTAGAATTTGTCTTTGCTGCATTAGACATTGAACCTTGCCAATTTTTGTTCACGTTATTTTGGTTTTGTTATTAATTTCAATGGAAAATTGAATGCAAATTAACTCTTTGATCGTCTTACATGCTGCCACCCGATAGCGTATTTTGTATGAAAACTGGACTAAGATATAAGATGAGACATATAAACAGACTGTCTTCAGCAACCTTCAGTACTACAACTTTACCGAAGAAAAGACGTTATTTCTCATCAGTTTTGCGAAAAATGATAAGCAAAAACTCATAAACTCTTGAAGTACTTGATTTGTGTTTGGTATTTCAAATTGTATCGAAAACACATTCGTTGACGAAAAAATTCGCTCTGTCGATTTAGATAGACATGTGTGCATGGAATTGGATACAAAACATCCCTTCTTAGCATCATTTTAGACAGAATTTTCGCGAAAAAGAATTTAAATTTGGAAAAATATTTTTTTCCCGAAAAATCTAGAAAATGGCATTGTGATTGAATCATCTCAAGACTATTTGCCACTAAACCAGTCCAATTGGTGTTTGTGTTGGCTCAGAATAGTGTTGCCTAGCTTAGCTTGTTTTGTACAAATGTCAAAAGCGTTTACTCAACACTGGCCCATCTCATCGTCAAAATGTCAAACGTCATACGAATCGACGACGCGGCCACACCCGAAGTGGAAAATATTCAAGCCAAGCAAAGCAAAACATTGATTAACTCAAAATAAATATCTGGATCAGTCGAATTTCTGGTTAATTTTGTTCAATAAGTCGTAATTTTCGAATGTCGCATTGAAAAAAGGTGGTTAAAGTGCGTTTTACTTTAATTCAAAGAAGATTTTCTGGAATAGAAGAATCGAATTGTCAATTGAACAATTTTGCGTCGACAAATATCAGTAGCCTGGACTGAGTGAATAAAATCAAAGCCAAAGGTAGGTTTCAATAGATCAATATCTTTCCATGAAATAAGAATTGGATTCTATCCGACTTTCTGACCAAATTATTGTTTCAAAAGTGATCTGTTCCCAAATTTCAGTCCCAATTCAGAAGTCATCATTTCCCATTCGAAGTGTCACTGTTCAAGACAGTGCAAAATTCCAATTCCAAAAATGGCTGCCGTCTACTGCCAAATCAAGGTAATCAATTTGCTATATAAATTTAGCAACTATCAGCATTTTCATTCGATTTAACGATTCTTTTTAATTTTCAAGGATTTGACACTGCACGCACATTCGTTCTACATAAATGCGCTGATCATTGCCAAAACGGAAAAGAGAGCCGTTCAACCGGGACGGAATGTGATCACATTCACAGTGCGCGACACAAAAGATCATTTCATCAATTGTACGGTTTGGGGCCAGGACCAATACATCGATGTGTGTGCACGTGTCCACAAAATTGGTGACATCATCTCTATCTACACGCCAAAGGTTCAGCAGAAAAACAACGGCAGTGAATATCATCCGCGGACAACGTCACCATTCGAATTGACTGTGAGCGAAGGCAAAGCGTACATTCATCGGGTTAACGAACAATCGGACGATTTACTTCGGCTTCAATGCCTAGCAGTTAAACCTACGAGTCTAGCGTTGAAGTTAAACGACCTGAACTTCTACTCCGATTCAAAGGTTCTATCTGTCGATGTGGTTGTTTTGGGTAAGACAATTTGGACCATTCCTTTTTATATTAAATCAGAAATTTTCCTTCAGTTTCGAGTATTTAAAAGATCATGTGAGATTCTATAGGCTTCAATCTAATAAGTTGTATTTTCATTGCAGTGAAATCTATTGAGCCGGCGCGTCAAGTTCAAACGTGAGTAGAATCAACCGATGAGATATTTTTTCTGGAAGCTTTGTGTTTGAAAGCTTCAATCTGAAGAGTCCAACTTTGATTAGAAAGTACTTTTAATGTTTGTATCTAAGGCTAACTCCCTCCCCTTTTCCTCTTTCAGAAAATTCGGCGTTAAAACCATGCGTAAAGTATACCTGATGGACATGACAACAGAATCGATTTCGATGACCGTATGGCACGCTGAGTATCAAGAGCGAATGGATCAATGGAAGCCACTGGAAACGGTATTACATTTGGTCGATGTTCGAGCCGAATACTCAGAGTTCGAGCGTTCAACGGTACTTTCGGTGACATCAAAAACGATTATCGTGGAAAATCCGATGTATTCATCACGGTCCAATGAAATTTTGGTCTACCTTCATGAATTGGATGCGGAAAAATTCAACGAATTGAAGAGCAATCAACCGAAAGCAGTGGTCAATGCGGCTACAATCAAAGATGTGATGACAGTTAAGGGCATCCTAAATGCCATCGAACGTGATCCCAGCAAAGAGATTTCGGCCATTGTTTACGGTGTAATCACGAAATTCGACATCACCAGTGGTGTGGTGAAAAGTTGTGTCCATTGCAAGCGCATGTTGCTCCGAAATCGCAACGAATGTGGAACAGCCAGCTGTGAGACTTCAACGACAAATGGGCCACGATATATTGATAAAATTTTCATGGCCGTTTCGGTGGCTGACCATTCTGGTACATTGAACTGTCGAATCAACGATGAATATGCTGTGAACATTCTTGGCCACACAGCACAACAGCTTAAAGCATTGCCAGACGACGATGTCAATGCCATTTTCGAGAATTTCATGCTGCAACGGTTCGCTGTTAAAATGATCGTTCGGCCAAAATCACAAACGGAATACTTTGCAAGCATTTTGAGCATCGCAACAGAACCACCCAAAGATGTGGCTAAGGCATTGAAACTTTGAAGAGGTTTTGAGCTTTTTTTAACAATTTTTTTTTTGACTTTTTTCCGTTTTTGAAAAGAAGAGTAGAAACGTCCATTTTTCAAAGGATTCAGCAGACAATTCTAATCCGATGAGTTAAGTTACCAACAAAAGCTGTACTAAAATAAGAGATAAAATCTATCGATTGAAGAGAAACAAAATACTGTACGGAATTTCATTCTTTATTTTGAATAAACCATGTTGAACGATGACACTTTATTTGATAATCTTTATTATGCTTTATTGATGAATCAATAGAAAAAAAGACATTTTCATTTAAAGCTAGAGTTAATTGGAACTTTCTGTTCAATCTTAAATCTATTCCTTGAAATAAGAAAAAAAAATGAACGTTATTTTTAAGTCTACTTTTTTGCTTCAATGGAAAGTAAATCAAACGGAAAATCAACAAAATTAATAAAGAAAAAGTACGAAAAAAGAATGATTGTGATGAATTTTGGTTTGTTACACTGTGGATATGAATGTCGAGTCGATATCATCGACTTAAATGGTGACAGTCAATTAGACCAAATATCAACGTTGCCTCACGAAAGTCTTATTCGTGGTTATTTTCGCATTCGTCGCTGCAAAAGATGGGTTCAGAAATTGGATTTTGGCATGTAGTGCAAACTGGTTTCATTTCCACGACGGCAATGTTTTGCTTCAAAGTCCAGATCTTTTCGTTGTATTCGTTGACATTTTCTTTGAGACGTTTTCTTGCTTCTTTCAGCTCCGCCAAAGTATCCAAAGCTGTCGACTTGGATTGTTCAATCTCGTTAATTTTACGCTTCATTTCTTCGATTCGGTCTTTCTTCGAACTTGAAACTTTGCCATTTGCAGCCTTGGCGTTTCCGTTCGAGTTGGCTGGCTTACGTGTTTCTTTTTTTCCTGGCGAAAGTGATGCATTGGACGATTCATCTTGGGTTTCATCGTCCTCAGCGGTCGAATTGTCGGAGAATCGACGCCGCTTGTTCGGTACTGGATCAGCATCCGTCTTCTTAGCACCGTTTCGCTGACGTTTTCCATTGCTTTCATTTCGGTTTTGTTCCATACCGTTTTCGGATTCAGAATCGTTGTCGTTTTGTTGTTCTTTTGGTTGGTCAATCGAGTCGTTGCAATCATCATCTTTGTGCTGTTCATTCGACTCTTTGTCCGATTCATCACCTGAATCTTCGCCAGAATCATCACCATTCGGCTCGTTTCCTGCGACGGCATCTTTTGTTTTGGCTTCAGGCTTCGACACATCTGCCGATGTTTCATTGTTGTCTTCCGATAAACCATCGACAGTTTCGTCATCATCGACATCGATAGTTGCATTGGCGTCTTCTTTTTGAGTCGTTGTTTCTTCATGTTCATTGTCTTCGCTTTCATCCAATGTTCCATGACGACTATCGTCTTCGGTTTTATTCGATGTTTCATCGTGCTTGTCGTCTTCACCTTGTGCCATTGAGTCGTTGACGCTGCTATCGTCAATCTCTTCAACTTCATCAGATGATGACTCATCTTCAGTTTTCTTTGCTGATTGCTTTTTGAATGCACCTGGGAACATGCTTATCAGTTCTTGCTTCAAGTCACGACCATTTAGAGCCACTTTGCCATTGGCCGGACTGAATGAGCCAAATTTTTTCACGACATTTTCAGTGTGACGCTTGAGTTCCTGGGAGAAAAATGAATTTTCGAATGAAAATGATTGTAATTTTTGACATTTTCCAAAAAATTTATTTTTTTCATTCATTCAAAAACGTCTTAATTGCCATCGAAAAGCATGACACAACTTACCTTGATCGCATTTATGAGGTCCTTATTCTTTGGAGTTTTTCCGATCAATTCTTTTGCGTACAGATAACAGTTGTCAAATGAGATGTCTTCTTGTGTGTGGTCGCCGAAGAATTCGACATTGGCCATACTTGTATTTTTGTCGATGGACATAACCTTGGCCGGCCACAACGGATGACCGGTCAACTTGGCAAGGACCAACAAATGTGGCTTGGTACACACACGAGTGAAGTAGTTGCTAGGATCGATGATCCAATATTCGAAGCAATCGGGACATGTTGTGATGCTTTTGACATCGCCTTGGCATTGTTCAAGCAGCGATTCAACCGCTTTCTTCACATTGGCTTCTTCTGCGAAAACACATGGAAAAAATTCAAAGTTTTAGTTGACGAATCTCAATGTATCAAAGTGACATAGTGTGATGGAACATGAATTGAGACAAAAGTACAGAGAAATGAACCGAAAAAAATCACTTCAAAGTCACTTCGTTAACCAAATTGAAAAAATTGTCCGAAAAAAAGGAAATGAAAATCCAATGAATGAAAATATCATCGCTTCTAATTTGTTTCAATCAAACCCAACACCAAATTCTACTGAAATTCCACAACCAAAGATGCACTTACTTGAAAAATGATCTGTGTAGCTGCGACACAAAGCTTCGATGTCGTCCATGAATTCAACGAGACCGGTGTAGTTGTCAAATTTTTCGTCAATTCCCGCTAAACCAATTGTGTACAGCTGTTCGTCCGATGTGCCTAGCGGCTTCTTCAAGCATTTGTACTGTGTGTCAATATGAACACGGTTTAATATTATGCACATTCCAAACCAATTTTTTGTACGAATTTAAGAGAATGCTTTTGCCTAAATCCCAAATGAAAAAAAAAACACCATCAAAATGTACTTACTTTTTTTGCTGACATAATGTCTTCCCAGGTGTATTTCAACAATCTCAGCTCGTTTCGAGTCGATTGCATTGCACTTGTTTTTTCTTCGTCATGACTTTCGTCGTCACTTGAATTATATTCTTCTTCCATTTTCTGTGGATTTTCCTTGGACGGTGTTGTCATTGTTTGTTCGAAACTATGCGTTTTTTTTACGGTAAAGATTAATTTTTTGTCCACTTGAGTCACTTGGAGGGAAAAAAAAGTTCGCTTGGAAATTGCGAAATAGTTAAACTTGAAATTACGTGTAACTATGAGTACGGTGAAAATCCAAATGGACGCTTGCACACCGAATACCAAATGACAGCACCACTTTCTCGTTGCGTATGTTCAATGACGTGAAAATGATTCAATAGGGCATTCAATGCATTTTCAATCGCCGCGGAAGGTATCAAAGGTGGAAAAATGTTATTGGAAGAAGAATCGTATTTGGAAAAATGTTTCTTTGCAATTCTAAATCGAAAATTATGATAAAAATATTATTTTCAATTTTTTTTCAGCATCTTCATCTATTTTTCCAGTGTAAATACGCAAATCGAAAATACCTTGCAGCTTCTGTTGTTGTGTGGGCATTGAATGGACTTACTTTGTTTGTATAAAACGCATCCCAAGCTATAAAGCAGAAGCCAAATGTCAACGAAAAGAACGACTTTTTTTGTTGATGAATTTGTCGAGAAAATTGCGCAATTTTGATTAAAAAAAAACATAAAATTTTCTGACTAAAAACGAAATTTTTTGTCCGAATTTTATTCTTAGCCAGTATATATTCAGTTGCATTTCAATTGGTAAGCATGGAAAACGGCGAAAATTTGCATGATGATAATGATCAATTAGAAGAAAATACAACCGAATCGAAGCCAAATGTATTGCATCTCTTGAAATACAGCTGGGACCGTATTAATCGTATGGAAAGGGTGAGTTTTGGAGAGATTTTGGTACTATTACACTATGCCCGAGTTATCTATTTAAACATTCATACTGTCGATTAAATGTATTTGTATAATTTCCAATTATATCCTACATTTTTCACAATATGTCGAACCAAAATGCAGGTCAAAAGCTTAAGAAAAGTGTTGAATGAATCACCATTGGTGGATACAGTTGATCTGGACGGGATTACTGCGAAGATGTCCAGTTACACCACGCTCAATGAGTATTTGGCCGATATCCAAGGCTTCGTTCATAGTTGCTCGGTTCGATTTGCGGGTGAGTGTTTCTTGCCCACATGTGTGAAGCACACATTTTGCATAGGTGCAGAGAGGTTCCAAAAGTGTTTGGCAAATGGCATGGTCTTTTGACAATGTGAAAAAATCGATTCCAATCGGTCGCTGCCCGTCATCAGTTCTGAGTTATTTCCCATTATTTGTCACTATTTTTCCACTACTTTATTTAGACAAACAAACTATAAGCTGATTAGTCTTCAATCTACATTTAAAAATCCTTCTGCAATTTCAGGAAATGGCCCGGTGTTGAGAGCGATAAAATCATTTTCGGAAAATTGCCACCGTGACGTGAATAGCATTCGAAAGTGTTCCGAATGTTTCAATGCCTGGACCAAGGATCGTTACAATTATTTTACACGAGCTTGCAGCAAGCCGCATCTCCTTGTCTTTGCCAAGACGCCAGCAAACCCATTCTGGCCAGCGAAAGTGATGTTGATCAATGGCAAAATGGTGAATGTGGAATTCTTTGGTGATCACACCCAAGCTGATATTCCAGCCGAAGATTGCTTTTTATATTCAGAACGATTGCCTGGTCGCAACACCAAGAAAGATGAATTCATCACAGCAAAAAAGGTAATGGAAATTATGATTACTAACAAATTGAATTAGTTTCTATTCAAAACCAATCATTTTCTAAGCCTTTCTTTTGATTTCCATTTCAAAACAGGAGCTCAACGAGCACATTGGAAACATTAAGAAGAAGTTCGGCAAGTTCAAGCCAGCTGGTTACAGATGTGTGTTGAATCCATTCAACTATAAAGGCCAGTTGCATGCTATGATTCCGGATGCATTTGTTGATGATACATCGTTAGATAATGGCTATGAATATCGTGCAGAATGGGCTGAAGTTCACCGCGATTGCGATTTCGATGATTCCATTGTAGAAGTGATTGGATCATCGATGGGAATGGTTCATGAATCACCTGCCAGTGGCGATGGTCAATCGTTATCAGGACATAGTCGCACAGTGAAAGCAAAGCATGGTGAAAAACGCCATGCGAAAGAGGGCCAAGGCACACGAACTCCAGACGAAAAACACCAAGCAAAAGATGTTCGTGTCAAGGAACTTCGGAGAGAAGAACATCGTCCAAAAGAACGCGTAACAACAAAAGGCCAAGCAGAAGAAAATCGGTCGAATCAAAGCCAATTGAATGGGCATCAAGAAGGTCAAGCAACTGATTTGGGGCTCCCAAATGGGAAACAAAGTGCCATCGGTAGGAAAAGCAATGTGAACACGAGGGGCCATGATGTTCATCAAGAATCAACCAGTTCAGCTGAAAGTGAAACTCCAAGACGTGCTCGCAAAACATTCCCCGGCCCAATGCCAAAACTAGGCCAATCGAAAAAATCATCACAAATGCATCGTGATACAACGGCTCGAAAAATCGCTAAATTGGAAATTGAACGAGATCAACTTTTGCTGCAAAACCATGCATACGAACAAGAAATCTTAAAATTGAACGAGCAACTCCAGAAAAATGACCACTGCACTGTTTGTGCCTCGTGCGGAAAGGGTTTGGACGAACTGTATTTCTGCAACAAAGACTGTCAACTGAGTTTTGACTAATTTGTTTTTCGCATGTTTTTTTTATAAAATCTGAAGTTTTTGATAGCATTTTTCTATCTTCATCGAAGAACTTCGATTTTGATTAACTTTTTTTTAGCATTTAGCTTGATTTTTGTTAGCATTAAGTATGATATTATCCGTTGATTATAACTTACCTTGAAGAAAATGACTTATTGAACCATACCATAGCTTTTCAGTAGCTCTTTTGTCTTCAAGATCTTGAGTTTACTACCAAAAAAGTATTTCCTTACCAGATAGTCTTGAAATTGAGAATTGTTTGAATAAAGAAGATTGAGGTGTTTCTAAAGCATATTCTATATTTACATTTTTGATTCATGATTACTTCCTTGGTGCCACTTAAGCTTAATGTTACCTCAGAAGCCTCTATAATACAATTGACATTGCAACGTGTATATTTAAATGTTGTTGGTGTGATGGACTAACATATGGGATGAGATTTCAAATTAGCCAAACAGTTTTTGCATAAGTAAAATTCAACAAAGGTAGCAATCGGAAAATAGGTAAGTTTGGCTTCGAAAAAGTAAAATCAAGAATTTTTATTTCAAAGTCATTGTTTTTTTTTTCTATTCGGACATTCGCAGTTCATTTTAGGCAGAAATATTACTTCAACAGAGCTGAAAGCTAACAATATTTGTCTAGATTTCAAAAATATTTACTCAATGAATTTAAATTTTATATCATTTATTTATTGAAAATTAAAGAAAAATGGTTGATCAAGTCAAAAATGCTATGATCTATGTCGATATAAGCTATTGGTCCGAGGTTAAATGTATGATTAGTATGCAAATTGCTTCAATTGAACGTATCGAAGATTAACAACCTGCATCAAATAGGTCAATTAATACATTATTCATGGCTGCATTTTACATGGCGCGTTAGTCGGAATTTCGATGTATAGTCTTTTTTTCATACTTCACATCGGAATGGGTTCACACCGGTGTGATGAACACGCATGTGGAACATCATACTCGATTTATAGGATGTCGCGTAGCTTTTGCACAAGTAACATTCGTAACGTCGACTTTGACACTTCGATTCATGTTGCTCCTTTTCCATCTCTTGAGAGAAGTTTCGGACGCAAACCAAACATTGGAATTTCACCGGACGAGGATTTGTGTGAACTTTTGAATGACGCATCAGACTGGTCTTTAGTGTGAATTTCTTGGAGCAAAGGCTGCATCGGAACGGTCTTACGCCAGAGTGCACACGAATGTGGATCTTCAATTCACCGGTATTTGAAGTAGAGAACTTCTTGCACAAGTGGCATTCGTAGTGTCGTCCATCGCAAGTGGCTTCGTGCTCTAATCTTTCAACATTCTGTGCGAATCTCCTGAGACAAACTGAACAGCTGAACGGATATTCATCGGGGTGTGTTTTCAAATGTCTTTGAAGATGGTGTTTTAGTGTAAATCGTTTGTTACAGATTTTGCATGGGAACGGCATCTCGCCAGTGTGCGTCAACATATGCGTCTTCAAATTGGATGGCCATGATGTGACATAATCACACGTCGGGCACTTGTGCTGTTTCTTGGTCTTTCTTCCCGCAGACTGTTTTCTATGCGCAGCATTGATCAACGCTTTGGCTCTGCCTTTCAATCCAATTTCCCCTTTCTTCGACTTTTCAACCGATGAACTTTGCTTCGCCGCACTATCTTTCTTCGCCTGGTGCTTCTTCGCAGTGTTTCCCTTCAAAGTGTCAATTCCATCTGATTGTTTGCTTACTTTTGGCGTCGATTCAACTTTGGTATCGGCTTCAGCTTCTGCTTTGAGCTCCAATTTAACAGGTGTTGCATACAAATCTTCAATTGTCAGTTCATCGTTGTTTTCGGCAGTGTTGATTGGCCCCAAATCACGTCTAAGCTTTGTTATCATGGGTACATCACATTCTGGCTCCAACTTAATGTCACCTTCTTGTTTTATTTCATCAGGAATCAGTTCACTGTCTTTCGCACGACTGGCATTTGATTTGTCCATTTTGTGAGACTTCCAATCCGAACCAAAGCTGTCCACAATGTTACAAGTTGCTTGCTATCAAAAAGAAAATGTTTATAGGTTATGAAATTATTTGATATCAATTTTCATATGAAAATTTGTCATTTTGATGAAAAATGCATAAAAAAACTTGTGAATTTTAGAATTATTTGTGGAAAAAGACAATTTAGAATTAAGAACAAAGTCAAAAATATTCACCTTTTTGTCATTCACGTTCAATGTGGCATCAAAATATTGGCTAATTTCTTTAGTTTTCTCTTTAAACAGTACATAAAACACGTAAATAGAACAAAAGATTGGTCGATGATTTCGAATAAAAAAGATTTTTGACTTGGTTCCAAAAACATGTGTCTAACAAAATGCGCTGTTTCTTATCTACATGAATCAAATACAACGATGCATCATGGAATTTATTGCTACGCAAAAGTGGAGCACTCTATCAATGTATTTAGCTACAGTGTGCCGCTGTTGAGGTATTTTTGTCAATGTATGAGGCAAATATTCGTCATATATAAGTGTGCGCACTGTGCATTGAGAGCAGCAACGTTGTGACGTATGCGTGGAATCACCGAACAAACTTTTCCCACGTTTTCATTAAACGCACTCATCACATCATTTGACATTTTACACTTGGTGCTCACAATTTTCCACATCGTTCTAGCACACACACACGTATTTTGGCATTTATTGTTGCGCAATAGATTCTTTCTAGAGAAAATCTATTAATAGTAGACAAAACCCAAATATTTGCATGAAAATAGATTACAGTGGATTATGGCAAGACCAACCAATGCAATGCCCATTGATCAGGTGGATAGTTCAGAATCAAGTGCATCGCAATCGAATGAAGTACGATTGCTGAAGCATAGCTGGGCTCGTACAATCAAAATGAAAAAGGTGAGTGAATTTTTTTGATACATTATCCTGAAGAATTTCATGGGTTTGTGAAAAAATCCTCTTTTGCTAGAAGTGGACATTCTTTGGGTGGAAAAGATCGTTTCTGCTATTGGTTTTCGTGGTCATTTTTATTTCCAAATCGATATCCATTTTTATTTCCAAATCGATATCCATTTTTATTTCCAAATCGATATCCATTTTCATTTTCTTTGTTTTTTCGAGTCAAAATTGCTAAAATGCTCCAATTTCCAATCCAATTTCAGTTCAGCATCCTCAAGGACCAATTAACATCGACGAATCCAATGATTAATACGATCGGTCTTCATGGAATCACCCGAAAAATCGACAGCTACACGAATTGCGATGAATTTTTGGCCGATATCGATGCTCTTGTTCGTAGCTACTCGTTGAAGTTTAGTGGTAAGTTCCATTGACATGACATACATTGGCAATTAGCATTAACACGTCATTGAAGAAAAGAATGTCTTCGATTCAATTCATGTTGAACTGTTCTCTTTGGAGCAAATTAGCACTTTGGAATCTACAAATATTCACTTCCAGCTTAAAGCGAATTAGTTCTTCTCTCCTATTGGGTGAAGATTTGTCATTGTCTTTGGTGTTTTATCTTCCGTTCTTTCTTATCTGATTTTGTATTTCGTTTTTTAGCTTTTGGCTTTTGACTATCGGTCTTCTATCTCCACCTACCAAACTTCCAATCAATTCTCGTCTACAAAATCAAACCAATTCCCTAGGGGCTTCCATGTATATTCCATCCAAGAAATATACACCATAGATGACAGTCATACGAAATATTCACAATACTGGCAAAATATGCACCATATTCACGGAATATACACGATATTCATGAAATATACACCTCATATTCACGATCGGTAACAAAGATTTGACATTGCCGTAAACACATATTTTTTACATGCTGTGTATATTCTGTGAATATGGTGAATAATATACACGGATTATATGCAATATTCACGAAATATTCACACAAATATGAATGTATATTTTGACTTAAAAGCCCCTAGCCAATTCCACTGAATATATCGAAACATTTATTCAATTACTTAAAAAAATCTCATTCGTACTTATAAGAAACCCGTTCATCTCAATTCAGCTCAACCCGATGCCAAGGGAGTGGTCGCTGCGTTGGCCGAACTATGTCATCGTGACGTGAGAAGCATTCGCACGTGCTCAGATTGCTTCGAATATTGGGCCAACGATTCGCAAAATTATTTTACAAAAGTTTGCACCAAACCGCATCTCATCGTGTATGCCAAGGTTGATGGTTGCCGAAAATTTTGGCCAGCCAAAGTGATGTCTGTGAATGGAAACATGGTAAACGTTGAATTCTTTGGCGATCATACGCAAGACGACGTTCGAGCCGAGAAATGCGTTTTGTACACACGGCATACTCTTCGACGTAAAAATGCCAGCCCATTCAACGATGCGATTTTGGTGAGAAATAGTTTTTTTCTTCTTGGATCTGAGGCGATTTTTAAATGGCAAATTGAATATATTCGTGTTGATTTTTCATTTAGATATGCTTGAGCTATAAAATGCCGTATTCTCTGGATATTTATGTCAATTAAAACAATAGTTGATGCTTTCATATTTCTAATCGAACATTTACTTGCAGGAACTTGATGGTCATATCAAGAACATTGAAGAAAAGTTTGGTCCAATGTGTCGTGCTAGCTCCAAAATCACGCTTGATCCAAAAAATGTGGAAAAACAGCTAATGACCATGATTCCGGGAGCATTCAAGCGAAGCCCGGATGTTGAACGTGCTGCTTCGAATGAAGCTCAGCCAAATGTCGATGAACCAGGCGAATCGTTAGGAAATGTGCCAACATCCAACAGATTGCCATTGAATGATGAATCGAACGGTATCCGAATGCAAAGTGGCCAAGGCGGACTTGGTCAAAAACGCAGTGCACCGTTAAGAAACGAAGAAACCGCATCAGCAGTAAAGAAAGCTACAACAGCTCATGGCTATGTTGCATTGACTGCAAACTAAAATGGGATCTTTGATCGTTCGAACAGTTTGAACGTTTAATTGTCCACATTTTCATTACATTTTTTTCTATCAATTGCTTAACTGTGCATTGCAATTTGGAAATCTTTTGGTTTTCTTAACCATTCATTGTTTTTGGATTTCCAATTGCAAGTTCAACTATTCTCTATTTTGATACCGATAGTTTTTTTTCTTCTAAAATTAATTTTCAAATTACGTCTTTTTTGTTTTGAAAAGTTCTTACCTAAGGGCTAAGGATTTGATCTATGTCTCTGAAAAAGTCATATGAATTGATAAAACAGTTCAATACTCTATTTCTTATTACCATAAACTGCATTTTCAATTTTCATTGAATAAATATACAAATTCGAAAGAGAAAGCATTTGGCCTAAATTTCAAAATAATATTGAGCTACGAATAAAAAGTCTCAATTCCCATCAAAACGACGTGTGTGTTCTTTTTCTTGCGAAAAGCTTCATGGAGATTCCTGTAGAGACTTACTTTTGATTCAAGGCAGGTTTACTATTGCGACAGAACAAATTGTGAACACTTTCGATACGATCATACCAATCAGACTTCAAAATTTATGCCAAACATCAGATGATTTATGATTTTATACCGTTTATTTATTCAAAATTAAAGAAAATTCAGTGATTAAGTTAAGTATCATTTGTTTATGTCATAAGGCTATTGATCTAAGGCTGAGTTTGAATAATT
>NW_022595303.1:302360-339468 GCF_009176505.1 Sitodiplosis mosellana
CACATCGGATCCATCGATGAACACAATTGGTTTGAACGGAATCTATGACAAGTTCGACGAAGACAACTACACACACTTTGAAGAGTTCATGGACGATATATTTGCAGTGGCTCGTGGATATTCTACTCATTTGCCAAGTAAGTGGCCTGAGCTGTGGCATTTTGATACATTTTGGTGGTTGATTTGATTAAAATGGACGAAAGTCGTATCCAATTTTGGTTTACTGGATTTTTTGTTTAACTTTGGACTAAGTCTTTGGCGTTTAATTTGGTTGAAGTTATGACTTTGAAGTTTTATGGTTTTTTGTTTGTTTACAATTTTATGGAAAATGCCTTAATGTATCAGGTTTCATGCATAAATTACTCAATTTCTTAGTGAAATTGACTCGAAATACTGATGTTGACTAATTGAATCTTTGACATTTATTCATGTGTTTCTGTAGCCGACATCAATGTGCAGCACGCAGTCAATTCACTCCTAGAACAGTGTCAACGCGATGTCAAAAGTATCAAAACATGCACCGATTGTTTTGCGTATTGGATGTATGATCATGACGATTATTTCACTCGTGTGTGTACCACTCCGCATTTGCTGGTCTATGCCAAAATGACCGGCTACCCAAATTGGCCGGCTAAGTTGATGTCAATCGATGGATGTAAAGCGAACGTTGAATTTTTTGGTGATCACACACAGAACGACGTATCACTTGCAAATTGTTTCCTGTATTCGGAACAGTTTCAAGGCAAATCTCCGAAGAATTTTCAACAATTCGAAGAGGACCTCGACAAAGCCACCAAGGTAATTTGGCTCATGGGTTTCAATGGAAATTTCAAAATATCCCTATGGTTTTTTTGGTGGAAAGTTTATATGATCGTTTAATTTGAAAATTCATTTTGTCCACAGGAACTCAGGCTTCACATCGAAAATGTCAAAAACAAGTTTGGCTCATTCCATCCGGCTAAAGGCAAAATGTCTTTGAAAGGTCGTGACTTGAAGCAGGAACAGATGAGCATGTTCCCGGGCGCTTTTATGGAGAAAGCAACACCACCAGTCTCTGAAGAGTCATCATCGGACGAAGCCGACGAGAATGACGAGGGCAATGGTAGCCATGACAAGTCTCAAGAAGAAGAAGAAGAAGGAGACGATAATTGTGCTGAATCGATGGCTCAAGCAGTTATTGACCATATCGTTGAATCAACGACTGATAATTATGAAGTGACTACAGTCGTGTCATCGCTTGAGCTCACATCAGAAGTGGCTCTGGCAGAGAGAAGATCAAACAAATCAGTTAGTTCCAAAGAACACTCAGCTGAGGTCGAAGAAAATGGCGACAATCATGACGAAAAAACTCAACAAGAAGACGAAAATCTCGATGAACCATTGGCTGTCAGCACTGAACTGCTAGACAACAAGACGTCAAATGAACTCAAGGTTGCGAACACTTTCACGAAAAGTGCACCGACAGCCACTGAGCGTGAGGAAGGTACGGCATCAGTTGTGGACAAGGACTTTCTCGACTTATCATTGGAAGAAGAAGAAGATATTGAGATGTTATCATCTGATGAAGAGGCACCATCGAAAAAGGACGATTCATCGAAAAAGGACGAAAGTCAAGCCAGTCGAAAACGTCAACGAAACGATGCTGAGCAGCCAGAAAAGGCCGTCAAATCGGTACCAACGAAAAGACTTCGGTTTAACGAAGTTGTTGCTACGGTGTCGGAAAATGGTGACAGAGCTCAAGAAAATATACCCAGTGCGTCAGTTTCGATGGAAAAACTAACTAGATTGAAATTGCTTAAGGCAACGATTCAGAAGTGTGAGCAAGAAATCAAAGAATTGGAACGCGATATTACAATCATCAAGAACAAACCGACATGTTCCACATGCAAAATCGCTTTGAACGGGCCATTCTTCTGCAGCGAACAATGTCAGAACAATCATGAATAGGATTTTGCTGGCAAAACTATTGACACATCAGCCTCTGAAAACAAAAACATTTCTTTTTTCAAAAAATTCTCTTTGGATAGAATGTTTTCCAATAATCATGAATTTTTTTTCCATCAACTAAAGACACTTTGTTTTGCTTCAAAGAGCATTTATTTGGATTTCATTTTTGAATGACATCATTCATAGTTTATTCTAGATAAATGTTGATTAGGTTAAGAGATTACTTTGTATTGTAAAAATTACAAATTCTATTTCGATTTAGAAGAAAATTGAATTTAGAAAATAAGTGAAAAGTATATTTAAATGAGGAAATAATTCAATAAATTCATTACAATGCGAATTTCTATTCTTTTAATGACCTTTTTTATACTTCTAGTTGTTGAGCTGGTGTATATTTCAAAGAAAATATTCTGTTTCTCAGATTGTTTTTATGAATGCTACCGCTTTTTTAATCTATTTGTGAATCGCTCGAAAGTGTTGATTGAGGTGCGATTTGCAGTAAAAACATTTTCTACACACTTCACATTGGAATGGTTTCACACCAGTGTGATGAACACGCATGTGAGATATTATATTCGTGTTAAAAAATGTCACGTAGCTCTTGCACAAATAACATTCGTAACGTCGATTTTGACACTTCGATTCATGTTGCTCCTTTTCCACCTCTTGAGAGAAGTTTCGGGCACAAACCAAACATTGAAATTTTACCGGACGAGGATTTGTGTGAACTTTTGAATGGCTCTTTAGACTGGTCTTTCGTGTGAATTTCTTGGAGCAAAGGCTGCATCGGAAAGGTCTTACGCCGGTGTGTACGCGCATATGTATCTTCAATTGACCCTTATTTCGTGTAGAGAACTTCTTGCATAAGTAACATTCGTAGCGTCGTCCATCGCAAGTGGCTTCATGCTCCGATCTTTCATCATTCCGTTTGAACCTCTTGAGACAAACTGAACAACTGAACGGATATTCATCGGGGTGTGTTTTCAAATGTCTTTGAAGATGGTGTTTTAGTGTGAACCGTTTTTCACAGATGTTGCATGGGAACGGTCTCTCGCCAGTATGCGTCAACATATGCATCTTCAAGTTGGCTGGCCATGGTGCAACATAATCACACGATGGGCATTTGTGCAGTTTGTTGGTCATTTTTGCCGCAGACTGCTTTCTATTTGCAGCACTGATCACCGCTTTGGCTCTGCCTTTCAATTCAATGCCCATTATCTTTGACATTCCAATCGATGACACTGGCGCCGCTGCATTACCTTTCTTCACTGTGTTTCCCTTCGATGTTTCGTTCCCATCTGAATGCTTGCTATCTTTTGGCTTCGATTTAACCTTGCTGTTGGATTCAGCTTCAATTTTGAGCTCCAGTTTCACATGCGTTGCATACAAATCCTCGATGCTTGGCTCGTTGTTTACTCTATCGACGCCAAGTTCAACTGCTGATTGACTGTAACTTAGTCTTGGCATCGATACCATAGGTACTTCGGCATGATCTTCTGCTTCCCTTTTGATCATGGGCTCCTGTTTTACCTCTACTGGTTCTTTTTTTATATCAAACGTCTCCCCATCATCACCGATTGCATTGGTCAGCACCACTCCTTTGGGCTGAGCCTCACCATCCCAGTCAATATTATCCATTGTGCCCAGAAATGCTATAAATCACAATGGAAAAATCCAAAATTAATGAATATGAAGTCAATTTTGACATTCAAAAAGAATTTTTCCATTGAAAATGGAGAAAAAAGCCACTAGAAAGCTTGATAGGTAAGATAAATAGAATTTAAGAAGAATTACTTTTTTTATTTCACACAAAGTTGTTTTTTGCACACATTTTAGGTTATGTGGAACCTGTTGCCTAGAATATTGGTTTTGATTTAGTCGAAATTATTGTTTTAATTTAAATGAATCGTGAAAATTGAAAAACCCAATGAAAATGGCCCAAAGAATAGCTCCAATCAAATAAACTCCACGATTGGGAACAAAAGAAAGAACGTTTTTTATGACCAAAAATGTTTTGCACAATATTCCGATGCTACTGATACTACACTTGGATACGTTTTCATACAATGAGGTTGAAGTCAACCAATAATGGCAAAATGATAAATAGTTTGACAGTTGATCCGAAGGTGGCGCTTCGACCTTATCTAATTGAAGGTGTTGAAAATCTGGCGGTTTCTTTGAAAAATGAAAATTTCAAGTAGAAAAAATTGTGTGAATAGGAAATTCAATGAACAAATTCTGATTAACTTTATTAGAAAATGTGGAAAAGTGACACTTGATTCTTGTTCTAACGAAAAACAAGTTTTCTTTCGGCATGATTCGGTTCATATATACTATTGATCAATAGCATTAAGTCAAAAGCTTGATATTTTCTATTTTTTGTTCTTTAACCAAATATTTTGTTCAATGGAAATTTTCAGCTTAATGGATATGTTTATTCAAGTGCGAAAATCTAATAAGAAAAAATTAGAAATTAATTATTCTTTGACAAAAAATTTCGTGATGAAGACTCAAGTCTTTTTATTCAAACCCTAACAAAATCAGTCTATCGTCGTTCGCATTGATACAAATTCTTGTCATTGGTTAATTTCCAGGTGTTTTCAATTTGCAACAGTAGCAATTGTTTGCTTTCCAATTTATTCGTGACCGAAAATCGAAAATCACGCAGCATTTTGGCCTTTCGCATGAAATTGACAGCGGCCACAAGTGAAATGGTGCATCGTTGAAGTGTGAAGTCGGTCAAATACGTTAATTTTTCCGCCAGAATTGCCATGCCGTTATCGTAGAGTTCGATTTGATTCCAGCTTGGAGCGACGATGGTCAATTTGATTAATTTTTCGTTCCGACTGATGAATTCACTGAATCTCTCGTGAAGTCCGTCGTTAACCGTCACTTCTAGCTCCGTCAAGTGATCAAACCAAATCGGTAGATTGATGAATGGACCTCCATCCAAAGTGATCATTAGTTTTTCGACGTTGCCAAAGTGTGTTTGTTTGCCATCGTTGAAATTGTATGACAAAATGTGCAAATGAAGGCATTGAAGCAATGGTGTCACTTGGCTGATCGAATGAAGAAGTGTTGAATCGACGTGTGCCACCAAATGAAGGCTGCTCAATTGTTGGTTGAAACAAAGCGCCGCCAAAATGGTTTCTTTGGACAATCCGCCTTTGGTTAGCTGCACCGACAAGTGTTGTAAATTGACGAAGCTTTGTTCGATGCAACCCGTATATGCCATGGTACATCCCAATACTTCCAAGCGATTTACCACTGGAAATAGTCGTTTCAAGTCATCAGCAGTGCACTCGAGATGACAATTTTTGAAGCAAACCCTTTGAACGTCCGGAAATGGATGCGTCAATTCATCGAACGATGCCTGGCGACAGTTGTGCAATTCGAGTTCAATCAACGATTTTGCGCAGAAATCATTGACTTCGTTTTGTATGTACTGGTTGAATTTGTCAACGGATTTCAAGCCCTCGAAATCAATTACGATTTTTGTGATGAAACAACCAAAATTTTGCAGCATTTTGAAGCATAAGTCACGTTCGTAAATCTCCATACAACCTGGCTTTGCTTTGTGTGTGAAGAGGAAGCTACCTTCAACACAACGACGACCGTAGATTTTGATACTTTGGTGAGACAGACGGCAAAATTCCAAACCAAATTCGTCGATGAGATCTTTGTTACTGCTGACTCGATCCACCAATTCGGCAAAGCTCAAACGCTGTACGTCCACTTTTTCACATTTGGCAGACGGAACAGATGGGACAGACGGATCAGTTGCAACATCTGGAACAGCTTCATCCGGATCAACCACTTTGGATACTGTTGTCGATTCAATAATGTTTCCCATTTTGAGTTGGTTTAGACAACTGATTTGGAATACGAATCAGGAATAGATTAGAAAATTTGGTCAGTTCTTATGAAATAGAACAAATTCGGCTGTATTCAGTCGATAACTGTTGATTATTTCATGAAAATTTTATATTCAATGACAAAAGTTAAAGGTTTTGGTGCACCAAATTCCTTCGATTGAACTTAATTCTAGTTGGTACTTACTGTTGTTTCGAATTGATAAGAAGACTTCAGATCGATGCATTCGATCACAGAGAAATTTACTAATTTTCCAATGAAACTAGCCTGATTCGGATGATGATTCTAACTATTCGAATTTTATCTTCTGCTTTTCGATACTTTTACGTTAATTTTCGTAAATTTTCAATGGTATTCAATGAAGAAAATCGATATTTTTGTTGTGAAACGCAATAGAATGTTTTCAGTGTAGAACACAACAACGCAATAACACAATATTAAGCATCATCGTGTGACGTTTTGTCCGTACAACACACAAACAGAGCGCGTTCAATGCCAAAACTATTCATTCGTCGACCAACATTTTTTAACTGGTCCTTTAATCGTTTCTCGCTGTTTTTGCCATTGAATATTTTTCAAAAAAAATCCAAGTTTACTCTCGATTATAATCGAAATAAACATAAATATGTTTTTCATTCCATCTAAATTCGGTTAAAATTGAAAACATGATTATTATTTTAATTTTTACTTTCAAAATTTTGAAATAAAAAGAAAAATTATTTGAAATATTCAATGAAAGTATTTTATTTGAAATTGCATCACAGAGTCTGTTTGAAATTAAAAACTTTTTTTGCCTCAAAAAATATTGGATTCTTTATAAAAAAAAATGAAAAAGTGGATATTTTTAAAAGAATTTTTGTCCATAATGAAAAGAATTTTATCAGCAACAATGACTTTTCAACAGTTTTCTAAGGAAAAAAAATCAAAATGTTGTTTTTCAAAGAAGTTTCAGTTATTTTCAATCAAACTTTCTAAATTTCATGCAAAAAAGTTTTAAACAAATGAGTATTTCTAAAATGGTAAAAGAAGATCGCTTCTTTCCATCATCATCACACTCCATTCTGTGGATTCATGAGGCGATTGACGGTGTCACCAAATTCCTGGGTGTCATCGTAGTCGGAAAAAATGAGATTTTGTTTGAAACAGATCAAGCCATTGCCAAAGATTACTTTTGTCTTCAAATAATCCTGGTACAGTCTGAAATAATTCGCATTTGATTCGTGTTCATTTTCGTGTCCTCCATTGCCGTAGTCATTCGTTGCCTGAAAGATGACTTGATCAATTTCGACATGTCGGTAGTAATGTTCGGGTTCTATTTCGCCATTGCATCGGCCACACTTGATGTATGAAATTTGATGTGGTGCTTTGTCACGCCATTCATAGAACAATCTTGTTTTGCCCAAATGCTCATAGAAATGATGTTGTTGGCATTCATGTTCGGTGTCAAGGGTTTCGCCACAATAGCCGCATCGTCGTTTTTCATGAATGTCAATTGCCAATAAATCATGGAGATTTTCTCGCGTGAAACAAACCGGATTGAAGATACGAGCTTTCAAAACTTGTTCATGTGTTTGCTTAACGTGATCCGCTAGATCTGGACCGATGTAATAGCACAATGCACAATGATCTCGATTCATTTTCCGGGCAACAACGAATGGATCATCCGGATGATTATTAGCATGATGCTTCCGCAATTGGTCATACAGCCCAGAGTAGTGGCAGTAGTAGCATCCAACCAATTCGACCACGTAGAAAAGAAAGGGTAGGGCCTTCGGTAGTTCCGTGTGATTGGAAAGCCAATGGCCGTATACATTGTCAATGGTTTCGAATGAAAAGACAAGTGACCAATCGTCGGAATCATGGCAATGAGCACAAAAATATCGACTGGTATGTGGACCGAGAGCTTGTGTGTTCATCGTTTGATGGATCTGTTTGGAAAGAAGATCGAATTTCTTCGATATTAAAATATTTTCATAACCCTTTCTCTTATCTCTTGTCATCGGATTTTCCTTTAATGAATAAAGTTCTTTACTATCTCCACGAAAAGTATTTTGAATATTGAATATTTAGTCTTTTTCTTAATTTTACACAATGAAATTTGAATCTGCTTACGAAGTTTACAGTGCCAGCGATGGGATTAATTGTGGAAAATTGAACTTTTTGTCTAAAACTCAATTTATTTTGAACTTTTCCGAATTATTTGGTTAATATACGTTTTATGTTTGACATTTGTGCATCGACTGATTTTTGACGACGTTTATGTGACACCACGTGAGCGCCACTCACGCGAACCCAATACACATTCCATTCCCACACTGACAAGCAATCCTCTGCATAATTGTAATACCATAATTTCATCAAAAACGCGATTTTCAGCGTCTCGTGTTAAAAATCGCGTTAAATATCAATCATCTTAATCAAATCCAATTCAAATACGATTTAATTTTAATGTTGGAGTCAGAATAAGTTGAATTAAGCATTTATTTTTCAACTCTTCGTTTTTTTTCTGGGATTAAAGTGAACAAATAACTGCATTGTGTTGATGTAGCTCGCGACCAGCATTTTGATTGAATGACACACGGATGAGTCTCAACCATTATCACATTTTATTTACATTCTCTCAAAAATTAGTTCAAAAATTAATAGATTTGTTTCTACAGCATTGGATTTTGGAATAATGAACAACCAGCACGAAAGTGGACACGATCCACTCAAAACGAAGCCAATGGATAATCGCACTGTGGTCATGGAAAGGATGTCCGATGTAATCGAGATAAAACAGGAGCCCACGATCAAAGAGGAACCAGAAGATCCTGCCGAAGTACCGATGGTATCCATGCCAAGACCAAGTTACAGTCAATCACTAGGGGAATTTAACTCTTACGAGTTCAGCATGTTTTCTGCCAGTTTGCTTGATTCGCGGAAGTTCGACGCGTTCGTTGTACGTACTGACGCGCACGGTCACAAGTTTACACAAGTTTGTTTATGGTTTTGCGCGTTTTTCAAGTTGTTATTTGACAACTAAAACGCGTTACAAACTAAAAATCGGTTGTTTACGTGTATAAAGATTTTTCACATCCTTTCCAAAAGTTCAAAGATTTATATAATTATAAAATGGACAAAGGAAATATTTTTAAAGAGCTGGAGAAAGTGTTGGAAGAAAAAGTTAATCCAGATAGATATAACAAATGGAACGACTGATGTGTGCGCGTCGTCCAGCTTCATGTTTGCACACGAACTCGCACAAGTTCGCGCATGTTGTTTTAATACGGAACTTGTCAACTGAGTGGAATCATGCAAGTTCTCTGGTGAATGAAACAATTTCGTGCGCGTTTATATCATTTTTTTACAAGTTTTCACGTAGTTAAATCCCCCTAGGTCAATCAGCAGTTGAAATCCGCGTCGATAGAGCAAACAACGAGCAGAGCATTGAAGATTTGTATTCAACGCATTTGAAACTGGAGCTCAAAGCAGAAGCAGAAGCCGATAGCAAAGTTGAATCGACGCAAAAAGAAAGCAAGCAAACTGGTGGCGATGAAACATCGAAGGGAAACACTGTGAAGAAGCACCGGGCGAAGAAAGGTAATGCGGCGACGCCAAGTCCATCGATTGGGGATTCGAAGAAAGGGAAAATTGGATTGAAAGGCAGAGCTAAAGCGGTGATCAATGCTGCCCATAGAAAACAATCGGCTGCGAAAAAGACAAACAAACAGCACAAGTGCCCGACGTGTTATTATGTTGCATCACGGCCATCCAAATTGAAGACGCATATGTTGACGCACACTGGCGAGAAGCCGTTCCCATGCAAAATCTGTGACAAACGATTTACACACTTTTCGAGCCTTCAAAGACATTTGAAAACACACACCGTTGAATATCCGTCCAGCTGTTCAGTTTGTCTCAGGAGATTCGCACAGAATGTTGAAAGATTGGAGCACGAAGCCACTTGCGATGGGCGACGCTACGAATGCCACTTGTGCAAGAAGTTCTCAACTCCAAATACCGGTCCATTGAAGATCCACATGCGTGTGCACACCGGCATAAGACCGTTCCGATGCAGCATTTGCTCCAATAGATTCACACAAAAGACCAGTCTAAAGAGGCATTCAAAATTCCACATAAATCCTCGTCCGGTGAAATTCCAATGTTTGGTTTGCGCCCGTTACTTCTCTCAAGAGATGGAAAAGCAGCAACATGAATCGAAGTGCCAAAGTCGACGTTACGAATGTTACTTGTGCAAAAGCTACGCGACATACTATAAATCGAGTATGATGTTCCACATGCGTGTTCATCACACCGGTGTCAAACCATTCAAATGTGAAGTGTGCAAAAAATGTTTTGCACAGAAAGTGGAATTTACGCGCCACAACCATTAACTCGATTCAATCCAAAGTAAATTTGTTCAAATTTACCCATAGATCAATAGTTTGTAATGACATAGCCCAATATATTGTTGTGCTTTTAATCAACGATTTGGCCTCAATTTTCAATAAACATAAAAATGCCCAGAAATGAATTGCGACGATATTGAAATAAAGGAAAAAATAATGAGTTCTAACCGTTATAAATGAATATTTGTTTTTTTTTATAATAAATGAAATTAGCAGAAGTTAATGTGATGCTTTAAAAAGGAGGAAGCACTTTCATCTACATGAATAAAAGAAAAACAGGATGTTAATTTCGGTGATAAAAAATACCAACATTTCCATTCATTTTCAACGATCATTTCTTTTTGTGAACAATCAATCCTCTTTTTATATTGCCGCCGAATCAATCTAAACAATGATTCCGCTTTAAGTGTGAACCACCATTCACTTTGCTCAATGACAGTCAATTTCTTTGCCGCTCTAATTCATTGTTAATGTGTTGAAGTGTCAATAACCAAGTTCTCCGTCATAAATGCACATTTTAGAAACACGTCTTTTTTCGCCACTTTAATCAAATATAATCATCACATTCTATTGAATTGATTCCAACAATTGTGAAAAAATTAATCATTGACAGCAGATTAAAAAGTAAAAAATCAAAATTTGTCTTCGATTTTTGTTGGTATTTTTAGTATTTTGTGTAACTTTTGGCTTGTACTACCAAATAGGGTTAGGTTGTTTGGGTGGCTGGCTGGCTTTCTTTTGAAAAGCACATTACGATTTGGTGGACGAGGTAAATATCTTTCATGAACTGTTTCTCCCTTCATTGAATTGACTTATCATTCTGTGATCGCTTTCGATGACCACTATTTACGTGATTTTCCTTTGTCAATTTGACTCATTTACGATTACCTACATTCTTTCGGTGATAGAGTGGATATTCGACAGACATGATGAATGACAGGTATCCAGACAAAATCACTCATCAGTCAAGCGGTACAGAGGGAGTTGATGTTGACGTAAAGCCTTTATTTCAAAACGAAGAGAAGGTAAACGTGGATGATGGTCCAATTAAAGTAAAACCAGAGCCTGATGTCAAAGAAGAACCCGAGGCAGCAGATTACGTTTGCTTCGTGACAATTCCTAACCAACATCGAATGCCACATGTTAAGTTGGAACCAGTTGATGACACAAGCAATGGCATTCGATGTGATGGATTGCTTGGTATGGATGATTTCGAATGGACTCATATCGAACCAGAGCCTAAAGCTGAAGAGGTGGAAAAATGTGATTGCAAGCCAGAAGAAAGCAAAAAATCACAGTCAATCGGTAATGGTGCAAGCAAGAAGAGCAATGGCGTGAAACGGGCAACGAAGAAAAAATGCGATGGTCACAAAACATTAGCTGCGAAATTGAAGTCAATCGAAGCGAAAGGCAGAGCCAGATCGGTCATCATTGCATCTCACAAGAAGCGATCAGCTGTAAAAAGGATCAAGAAACAGCACAAATGCCCATCATGTGATTTTGTTACACCATGGCCAACTGTTTTGAAGAGGCATATGTTGACGCACACTGGCGAGAAACCGTTTCCGTGCAACATCTGTAACAAACGATTCACACAAACATCGAACCTTCAAAGACATTTGAAAACACACACCGATGAATATTCATTCAGCTGTTCAGTTTGCCTCAGGAGATTCGCACAGAATGTTGAAAGATTGGAGCACGAAGCCACTTGCGATGGACGACACTACGAATGCCACTTGTGCAAGAAGCTCTCTACTCAACACAAGGTTTATTTGAAAAGACATATGCGTGTGCACACCGGCGTAAGACCTTTCCGATGCAGCCTTTGCTCCAAGAAATTCACACGAAACACCGGTCTAAAGAACCATTCAAAAGTTCACACAAATCCTCGTCCGGTGAAATTCCAATGTTTGGTTTGTGCCCGTTACTTCTCTCAAGAGGTGGAAAAGCAGCAGCACGAATTGAATTGCCAAAGTCGACGTTACGATTGTTACTTGTGCAAAAGCTATGTGACATTCCAAAAGCAAAGTATGATGTTCCACATGCGTGTTCATCACACCGGTGTCAAACCATTCCGATGTGTATTGTGTAAAAGAGAATTCTTTGGGAGTTCTAAACTTAAGCGCCATATGAACCGAATCCATAAATAGAAAGAAAAAAAAACTTCCAATTAGAACGAATAAGCGAATCAGTTCCTATTTTCTCTGGCCAAGTCACCAATGGATTCAAACTGTACAAGATCATTCATTATTGAAATAAAGTTCAAACACGAAAAAACGCTTTCTGTTTCTTTTGCATATAAATACTGCCATCTGGAAAGTCTACTCATTTGTTCCCTTGAAAATATTATTGGAAAAATTGTAGAAAAAGTCATGAAAGTATTCTATGTGGTGCACTGTGGTAATATAAGGCCAATAGAATTTGAATAAATAAGAAACATCCTCTGAATTAAAGTTTCGACAAATGTATCATGGCTACGGTCAAGAAGAGTCGCTTATGTTAGTCAATAGTGGAAAATTGAAACATTTCACAACTTTATTAGGAATATTTTTATTAAGTCATTGGATCATGTGAATAAGAGTAGTAACAATTTCCTATTTGAAATAGGTCAATTTGTAAAAAAAAGGTAAGATAACACATAATATCAGATTGAACAACGCTTCCTTCTTGAATTATGCTATTCAAACACGTTTAATTCTGCTGAATTTCTCAATTTTTGATGAGAATTTTTGAGAAATTCTCTAAAAAATATCGAAGTAGTTTCAAAGTAAAAAAATTCTATTCAAATAGCCATCGCTTTAATGTTATCACCAGGAGAAACTGATTGATTTTGAAAATAATATTTTTTGGTCAAAATCTATATTCAATAGAAGTCGTTGTCTGGAATTGATGTGAAGAATTTAAAATTCTTTTGCTGTCCTCACCGCTGTGGTCTTTCTAATCGTCATCATTGCTGTTGTTGTCGCGACATTCATCTTCAGCTGGGTCATAGTTCATTTTGCATCGTTGATTGCAAAAGTATGGTGAACCGGCGGGTTCTCCGCAAAAGGCACACACCGTTATGAATAGACGTTGTTGTTCCAATTTCCGAACTTTTCGTTTGTATATTTCGATTGAGGCATCAGCTGCAGACTTTTGTACTTTGAGCTCTTGTTGCAATCGATTCTTTTCATCTTCCAGTTCGATAATTCGACGAGACAAGGCTTCGAAATGCATTTGTACGTCATCGCCAACGACACTTCTGGTGATTTTATTTGCCGGTGGTGCATGTTCTGGGCTTTCCATCGACTGAGTATCCTGATCATGACGCTTCTGACTCGATTGACCTTGGTTGCTCTGGCTCGAAGTAACGTTTGCCGTAGCCATCAATGGCATTATGCCAGCGTTTGATATTTCACGTACGTTTTGAGCTGCTTCATTTGGTTTGCTGGCTCCTTGTTGAACTTCCGTCGAAACAGTGCGCTGCTTATGACTTTCAGCTGACATCGAACTGGTCGAACATCTTCCAAACGCCCCGGGAATCATGGCGATCAGCTGTCGTTCCATGACTTGCGGATCGAGCAGAAGCTTGGAGTCAACGGGACAGAACGAACCAAACCTTTTTTCGATTTCCTTAATGTGGACATTCAGCTCCTGTTTGAGTGATAAACGATCGAACGATCGAAAGAAATGATTCGATGAAAGTGGACAAATATGAACAATTTTAGTGTGAATCAGTTTGAGTGGGAAAAATTCGAAAATTCGATTGAGCTGATTCAATCGGAGTTGATTTGAAAAAAAATCCAAAATAAGTATCTCTTGGAAAATAAATCGTTCTCACCTGCAGAGCGCTGGTAAATTCACTGGGCCTTGCATTTTGAATGGGATTCCTTTTAGCGTACAAAATGCATTTGTTCACTGGAACATCGGCTTGTGTGTGATCGCCAAAGAATGCCACATTGGCCATATTACCTTTGATCGACATAACCTTCGACGGCCAGTATGGGAACCCTTCCACCTTGGCATAAACGATGAGATGTGGTCGGCTGCAAACCATCATGAAGTAATTGCTCGGATCATTCAGCCAATGTTCAAAGCACTCTGCGCACGTTTTAATGCTATTGACATTGCGATGACACAATTCGGTTAGAGTGTCGACGACATTCTTGACGCCAGGCTCCACTGCAAATAGATTGGATTTGTGAATTTGATTATTAGAGAGATATGTTGGACGAAGATTGATTGGTGCTTGAAGATATCACAGCAGGGGGCTTTAGTTGTCATTATATTTGTTAGACTGCATCAAATTGTGTTAAATTTGATTAAACTTAAAATTTTGAACTGAAAATTTCCTTAGTTTTCGCTAATGTTCGCCCATTTTGGACAATACCTAATCAAATTCGTCGTAAAAATAGTTACAACATTCTCTTTGCTTCAGAATTGACTTGTGAATAGATTAACAATGGACTTCTAGGATGTATTTGAGCGTACAATGAGCATGATGAAGACATTTCAAGAACAAACTAACCAAACATAGATCTATCAAGCTTTTTTTTGAAGAGCAAGATGAATCACAACAAACACTCACTGGCAAAATGAATCGAGTAGCTTTGTGCTAGCAATTTGATGTCCACCAAAAATTCGCTGCAGCTTGAGTAGCTGTCAAATTTGCTCGCAATCCCAGCCAAGCCGACTGTGTTCATCATTTGGTTGGACGACTTGACCGACTCTTTGAGAATGTTGAACTGAAATTGCATCAACATTTTTTTTTTAGCAACATTCATGAGAAATTCAGTTTTATTCAGCTAAAATAAAGTCAACTTACTTCTTTCATTTTCATGATATGATTCAAACTATGCTTCAATAGTCGCAATTCATTCTGACGCGATGCTAGAACACGCGATTGACTTTGATTTTGTGTGACATGGACACTTTTGAATGCCATATTTTCATTGGTATTGTTCATTTTTGAAGCTTTTTCCGAAATAAATCGATTTTATTTTGGATTTTCTCACTTTTCTTTCTAAAGAATTGAATTGTGTACGGAATTTGCTCCAGATACGCGCAATGTTGCATCTAACAAATGTACACTACACTGAGAAGTGACAATGATGAATGACAGCTTGGCTGTGTGTGAATCCGTAGGATGATTTGAGTGCGTTCAATGGCTACATGTTCATGGTCTTGGAAAACTCCGATTTAGTGAATATTTTTGTATCGCAAATATCGTTTATACAAAATGCTGAATTTTTTCTTCGATTTTTCGATGTGATTTCTCTGTTGTGCTTCAAAATCCATTTAAATAGGATTCGATGAACTGATTGAAGAAAAAAAGGTTTATTGTGCATCTTGTTATAAACCATCATGAGGGCGCCACTCTGATTGTCATTCATTGTGGATTGATTCGATTGAGTTGAATCGCTGTCAAACGCTTTACACGGAGATAGCAAGATAGTGCATTATCAAAAAGTTCACGTATTTTCGGTGTTTAACACTCAAACAGAAAATTTTTCCGAATTAAAATCATTTTTTTTTTGCAATTTCGAATTGCTAGCTCGTCGCATTGAGTCGTAAAAATAGGGAATTTTTGAATTATTTTGGAATATTTGACCATTTCATCTGCATTGAAGTGATTACCACTTAACCTCACTATTTTGATACGACCTCAAAGTTATATTTCGAGCGAGAGAAGGTAACAATTTTGTATGGATTTTTCATAATAATTTCTTTTACTTCAAATATAAAATCATTTGCTTGGAATACAAACGATGATTTATTGAATGTTGTTTTCTTTTTGATAGAATTCATCGATTTCTGACAAAATGAATGGCCCACAGCAAAATCTGAAAGCTCGGTTCAAAGACACGCCAATTGCCATTGGAAGCGAGGTTCCACAGAAAATCTTCAGTGACGTGGAGATAAAACAGGAGCTCGCGATCAAAGAGGAACCAGAAGGTCATACCGAAGTACCGATGGTATCCATGCCAAGACCAAGTTGCAGTAGCTCAGCAGTTGAACCCAGCGTCGATAGAGCAAACAACGAGCCAAGCATCAAAGATTTGTATTCAACACATGCGAAATTGGAGCTCAAAGCAGAAGCTGAAGCCGATACCAAAGTTGAATCGACGTCAAATGAAAGCAAGCAATCAGTTGGAAATGACGCATTGAAGGGAAACACTACGAAGAAGCACCGGGCGAAGAAAGGTAGTGCGGCGAAGCCAAGGTCATCGAATAGACTGTCGAAGAAAAGGGAAATTGGATTGAAAGGCAGAGCCAAAGCGGTGATCAATGCTGCGCATAGAAAACAGTCTACGGCGAAAAAGACCAAGAAACAGCACAAATGTCCATCGTGTGATTATGTTGCATCACAGACAAGCACTTTGAAGAGGCATATGTTGACGCACACTGGCAGGAAACCGTTCCCGTGCAACATCTGTGACAAACGATTCGCACTAAAACAAAATCTTCAATCACATTTGAAAACACACCCCGATGAATATCCGTTCAGCTGTTCAGTTTGTCTCAAGCGGTTCGCTCAGAATGATGAAATATTGGAGCATGAAGCCAATTGCTATGGACGACACTACGAATGCCACTTGTGCAAGAAGTTCTCTACTCTAATTAAGGGTCAATTGAAGGTCCACATGCGTGTGCACACCGGCGTAAGACCTTTCCGATGCAGCCTTTGCTCCAAGAAATTCACACGAAAGGCACATTTGAAAGGTCATTCAAAACTTTACACAAATCCTCGTCCGGTGAAATTCCAATGTTTGGTTTGTGCCCGTTACTTCTCTCAAGAGATGGAAAAGCAGCAACATGAATCGAAGTGCCAAAGTCGACGTTACGAATGTTACTTGTGCAAAAGCTACACGACATCCTATAAATCGTGTATGATGTTACACATGCGTGTTCATCACAACGGTGTAAAACCATTCCAATGTGAAGTGTGCAAAAAATTCTTCGCACAGAAAGTAGAACTTACGCGTCATCTAAAACACAACCATAAATAATGTTGTGATTGATCTGCACAGTTTCTTGAGGAATTCGATAATTTACCCAAAATTGTACAATGATTCATCTAATTCTCGTAAAGAAATTAAAATTGACTTAATCAATTCTCAGTAGAATGGTTAAAATTTGGCCTAAGATCATTTTATAAAATATCAATGATTTCCTTTACTTTTCAATAAAATAATTTGACTTCAACGATTATTTTTAATTGCATTCTGTAAAATAGATGAAAATTGTTGGCTATCAACAAAGTTCGAAACGACAAACCTCACAATGAACTGTGGATTTGCAAATGGAAGGAAGATCTGTCTGTGTTTTAATAAATGTTCAGTCTATTTCATTGTTCTGGCCAATCTTCCATCTGATGCTGCTATCAGTAACCAAGGCAAACTGAATTTTGAATTGAAAAGGAGTCAATTGCTTACATTTAGTATTCTTGTTCAAATATCTCAATGCTATTTCATCGCAGTAAATTAACGCTTGACGTGGATTTGATGGTTGAAAAATAAGGGGAGAGCTTTAGCTTCGTCACAGAGATTTCGTTCTATTTTCACTTGATATCCGGAAAGACTTTCAAACTTCTTGGATGAAAGATGTGAAATCATTGATTTTGGTAATAAAAACTCGACAAATTCATTTTGAAAGAACATTTCTGTGTCACTTGTTCTTGTGACAAAAAAAAAGCTCTTTCGATATTGCCGCCGTATCAATCCAAACAGTTATGCCACTCTCAGTGTGAACAAGCACTTACTTTGTCCAATGACAGCTAATTTACCGCCTTAATTCATCGATGCTGTCATTCAAGTTGGAGTATCAAGTAGAATCAGCTACGTGTGCATATTTTTGGCTAAAGTGAGCCTCATTCACTGCTCTAGTAATTGAATCAATCACATTAAATCAAAATTATCGCAATAATATCACTTTATTCCAACCACTGTGCAGAACTGAACCATTGTCATTAGAAAAAAGCCTCAAAGTTCGAAGTTGATCTTGTATTTTATTCATTTTCTGGCATTTTGCTATCGCACTACCGAATTAGGTTAGGTTTGACTGGCTTTGACTTGAAAAACAACTTCTGATTTGATATTCAAGGTAAATAGCTCTCATATTTATTTTACTTTTTATTGAATTGACTTTCGATTTCGTGATTCCACTATTTTTGTGAAAATGTCATTGATTTGTTCCGTTTGTCGATTTGTCTAGTTGTTGTTTCATGATTGCTTTCATTCCTTTTGTAATAGAGTCAACGTTTGACATATACGATGAATGACACGCATTCAGACGAAATTAGGTGCCACACAATCGATTCGGCGAACGCTGCCGATGGCGGTAGTCAATCAACACGGTCCGAAATGAATATCGATGTGGATTGCGATTCAGTTGCAATCAAATTGGAGCCCGATGTCAAAGAAGAACCAGAGGCAGTTTGCTTGGTGTCTGGTCCGAATCAACATCGAATGCCACATGTCAAGTTGGAACCAGTCGATGACACAAGCATGGATGATTTTGATTCGACTCATGTCAAACCAGAGCCCAAAGCTGATAAGGTGGAAAACGCCGATTGCAAGCCAGAAGAAAGCAAACAATCACAGCAAAGCGGTGATGGCTCAGGCAAGAGAAACATTGACGTCAAACAGGCTAAAAAGCAGAATCGCGATGGTCACAAAACATTAGCTGCGAAATTGAAGTCAATCGAAGCGAAAGGCAGAGCCAGATCGGTCATCATTGCATCTCACAAGAAGCGATCAGCTGTAAAAAGGATCAAGAAACAGCACAAATGCCCATCATGTGATTTTGTTACACCATGGTCAACTGTTTTGAAGAGGCATATATTGACGCACACTGGCGAGAAACCGTTCCCGTGCAACATCTGTAACAAACGATTCACAACAAAATCGAATATTCAATCACATTTGGAAACACACACCGATGTATTTCCGTTCAGCTGTTCAGTTTGCCTAAAGCGATTTGCTCAGAATGATGAAAAATTACCGCATGAAGCCACTTGCGATGGACGACGCTACGAATGCTACTTGTGCAAGAAGTTTTCTACTTCAAATAAGGCCGACTTGAAGATGCATATGCGTGTGCACACCGGCGTAAGACCTTTCCGATGCAACATTTGCTTCAATAGATTCACCACAAAGGCTCATCTAAAGAGGCATTCAAAAGTTCACACAAATCCTCGTCCGGTGAAATTTCAATGCGTGGTTTGTGCCCGGAACTTCTCTCAAGAGATGGAAAAGCAGGAGCACGAATTAAAGTGCCAAAGTCGACGATATGAATGTTACTTGTGCAAGCGCTATGTGGCATATCAAAAAACGAATATGATTTTCCACATGCGTGGTCATCACACCGGTGTCAAACCATTCCAATGCAAACAATGCTCAAGTTGTTTTAAGCAAGTTTCAGACTTTAATAACCATAATAAACGTCACCACAAGTAATAACCAGGATGAAAACCGAACCTTTTATCAAACTAAATGTTTCTTTTCGAAAAGTTCGCGCATTTTTTTGAGTAAAAAAGAGACACCAGATGCTTTGGATCGACTGGGAAATCTTTCAATGTTAAATCTATGAAAATAAATAAATAAGGAAGTTTGAAGTCAAAATTTTATTGGTTTTTATTGAAAATTGTAAAATTGATCAATCATTCATTTGATTGTTGGCATAGGTCTATTATTATCTTTTTGTAAAAAAAATCTGAAGTTGATCTAGAATTCGATGAATTGTCTTGAGACAGTCTTCAATGAATCAAATTGAATCTAAATTCTTTGAATCTTTACAAAGATGTTGCCTCGATTGGCTTTATTCCATGTGTCTCTAGACACAATTTCGACTCGTTCTATTGTGGCTAATGTTAAAATAGATAAAATTCGGTTCTATTACAATCAATCTTGAATTTATAGACGTAAAAACGTTCAATTGAATTAGTCACGTGAACAATGGTAACTTTTCTAATATTCAAAAGTCGATCATACTTGTTCGATAAAGTACGGCACCGGTTTTCTCTAATCTGAGTCTGACATCGCGACGAAATCTTGTTTGTAGTCCTTCTCGCACTCTGGGCTGCAGAAGAACAAAGTTTTTGGAACAGTTCCACAGTTGACACATTCTGGTCCATTTCCCATTTCGACAACTTGCTCTTTGAGATGCAAAATTTGCTTCGCTTGTTCCTTCATTTCTTGCGCCTGCTCGCGGATTTGTGCCTTAGCCTGGACCAGTTGTTCGTTCACCTCCGGTTGTTTCTTCATTTCTTGCGCCTGCTCGCGGATTTGTGCCTTAGCCTGGGCCAGCTGTTCGTTCACCACTTTCAGTTCGATTTCCAATCGGCGTATTTTCTCACCTTTGGGTAGTGCCCGTCGCAAAAGCGGAGAGAATGCAGGACTTGCGGCCTCTTCTTCTTCTTCCTCATTTCGATCACCTTCAGAGGAAATCACTTCAATGCTCATTTTGCGCGGTATGGCTTCAACTGAACCCTCAGCACTGCTTCCGCGGCGCTTTCGACTCGATTCAACTGGAGAGGTTGGCGTTTCAAGTGATGGCATATCCAATGTACTAGCATGATCATCAGTCAATGTGACGTTGTTTTCCTGCGATTCAGTCGATGACAAGCGTTCTGAACGATCATTGGCTGTTGATGCGTAGACATCTGGGAACATGGTTTGCAAGTGAACATTTAGATTCCCAGCATAAAAGTTGGTGCGAGTCTTTTGTGCTGGAACAAATGAACCGAACTTTTCTTTAACGTTTCTGATATGCTCTTCAGCTTCCTGAAAGTTGAACGAAAATTTTCGATAAAATTGAAAATTCGAACCAAACTTTTTTCAACTCGAATTTGAAATATGGAAAAATCTAATATAAACATCAAGAATTTTGAAATTTCAATCAATTTGAGCTGCATTTGAAGAGAACTCACATTAACAGCTTCATTCAAATCCGCATTCGCTGACTTTTTCGGCTTGCGATACAAGTAACAATTCGAATCGGACACATCTGCTTGTGTGTGATCGCCAAAAAATTCGATGTTGACCTTATCACCAAACACCGACATCACCTTCGCAGGCCAATATGGGTGACAATCATATTTCGCCATGACCAACAAGTGTGGCTTAGCGCAGACTTTCACGAAATAACCGTTGCGATCTTTCATCCAGTTGTCGAAGCATTCGTTACACAGTCGAATTGACTTGACATCGTGTGCGCATTCTCTCTTCAATTCTTTGGCCTCCTGCACCATACTTTGCTCATCTGTGAAGAGAAAATTGACATTTTTGTACATTGCTTTCAACTCATTCGGTTTATTTTTTGCTTTTTTGCAATAAATTTTCTTTTTCACCATTCTCAAAATTATGACTTGAAATTGTTTGTGTTCAGATTCAAAAATGAAAATGTCATGATTCGAAAAACTCTCTTTACCTTCGTAATGCTGCGAATAGACTTGAGTTAAAATCTTAATATCGCGCAGAAAATCCTCAAATGTGACATAGGTGTCAAGTTTCTCGGCGATGCCTGTCAAACCGACTGTTTTTAGTGCTGAGTCAGCATCATCTTTGTTGATGGACAAAGGAGCTCCAAATTTTCGGTACTGATGAATGGACACAAAATGGATATCGAAATTGAATGATAAAAATTGGTATTTTTTGTTGATTTTTCTTAGCAAAATCTTCACTATGGAAAACTAAAAATAAACTAACCTTCATCTCAATGCGTTTGAAAGCTTGGATCAACAATTTTAACTCTTCTTCAGTCATTTTTTCAGCGTGATCGAGTGGTGTGTCGTATGATGTATTTTGTGTATTTTCCATGATGCAAACTGTTCGAATTTTTGTCTCTTCGATACTTTTCTAATGTAGTCGGAATTTCCTTTCGTTTGATTCACTTGTTCATGGATTTGGAACAGAAATCGGATTAATTTTCGGTAATTTCCATAAGGAATTGCGCACAACAGTGTGTGTTTGTCGAAAACTTTATGCTGGCGATGCACAATGGCTAGGCAGCCAGTTTGACAATTGATACGTCAAGGCGGCTGCAGAGTGCGTTTAATGACTCAATATCATTGTTGGTGCATAGAAATGTATGCTGGCAATTGTGCAAAGGGATAATTCATAGGAAATTTGAATAAATGTTTGAATTTAATGAAAATTATTATGAAATATAAAATTTTTTAACATGCTGAGATCAAATATACATTTATTGTTATTCCTTTTTTTAATTTGCGCTTGAACTTTATCTACAATTACTTTGAGAGAAGGGATAAATTTGCATTCAAGAAAACGCTTTACTGCAGATAATTGAAAATTGAGAATAAATTCGATGAAGAGTACTCAAAGAAACAAGTCTAAGTTTACAACTCTGTCCGCATTTATGCGAATAATTTTCGAATAATCATCATAATCAGCGTGATTACGAATCAGTTATCATTTCTTTGGTCTTATCTTTAAACGAGTTGAGTTGGACTATTTGAAACAAAATCCAGGCAAACAAGTAAAGTGTTTGTTTTCTAACCAATTTTTACTCAATCTGTGGCAAAAATGTGGTCGAATATGTGATATGAATTTAAATAATTAAATTGATTACTCTTAAATGACCGCTGAACGTGGATAATGTTTTCAATCTATTTTTGTTTCTTTTTGTGCCCAATAGGCATGAAGATGTATAAAACAGCCACTCAATTGTAAACTTCTTCAACCAGCCAGCCCAGTGTTATTCCATTATTGACTAGCTTCATTTCGCATTTATATAATTTTTAGGGAAAAAACATGTCTAAAAACAGAAATAACGTCATCTATAGACGCCCTGGAAACGTTTTGATATCATAAGATTTTGAGCCTGTGATTTATTTGAAAATTTGATAACAAAATTCACTATCGTAAACCATCCAAATTGTAACATAGTCCAAATTGTAACAATTGAACAAATAGACTAATTTTCTGCAAAACTTTGAAGGGTAACTTGTTGTTTTTTATATCATATTTGAGAAGTTCACGAAAATAACTTCCGATATGAATATATGACTTATTTGTATTTTTTCAGAAAAGTGGTTTATTTTAAGACTATGTTACAATTTGGATGGTTTACAATACTAATTTAGTAACTAATACTTCAACGAATGGATAGAAATTCGTTCATTGAAGCTTAGGTTTCACTGTAAACTGAACAGTTTGACGAATGAAGCCAAGAAAAACCAGACCGCAGATCGTCGCTTCGCTTCGCTCTGCGTTCTTGAAGTTCGTAAATTCCAGATGTTTCACATCAAATTATTATCGTAAGCACTACATGGAATGTAGATTCAATCATAGTATACTTTTTGTTCAACGGACGTTTCACAAGTTTTTGTTATAAATCATTTTAATATTGTTGAAATACTTAAATAAATTTAAATGATGATATTGTATTCTTCAATTATTGTTTCAATGTACGTTCAATGTGAATGGTCATCGTACATTATTTCACATTGGCAACGAAAAAAAAACGAGTTATCTCAAAATTGAATTACATTAACATGATATTATTTCATTTTTGCAATTAGGCGTAATTGCTTCATTTGATGAATAAGTTTACGGTCCAAAAAAATGGCCTAAAGAGTCTTAAAAAATTTTCGGTGACTGATTAATCAAAGCTTCGCCGAAACTTTATCCATTACATTTGAGTCATTCTTATTTAGTAATTTTTGTTCAAAACGCGCAATAAATTACATCAATTCACTAAATTTAAAGTGTGATTAATTTGCTCGAACACAGAATGGGCTATCAGAGCAATAGATAAGATATGGCTCTTTCAGTCACTCCAAAATCAATTTTGTTGTATAAAAGAGTGAGACACGCTGGTAATAAGTAGCTGAAAAAATCGTTTTCTCTGCAATTTAGTTCAAAAGTTCAAGATGAAATTCGCTGCATTTTTAATCGTATCGTGCTTGTGCGTTTATGCTTCGTGTACTCGGGAGACAGTATGGGGAAATGCAAATACTAACACTGGTGTTCGAGACATTGGTACCGAAACCATCAACGTTCCATCCACTATCTGGACTGTCAAAACGCATAAGTTTACCTTTCCAAGAGGCGAAGTGAGTAAATGCAGCTTTTTATATTAAATTCCAATTATATTGAAACAATGGCTACGATACCAACTATAATTATACTTACATACATTTTTAATTCAATTTTCTACCACTTCAAACCCTGTACAAAGTGAAACTAAGGAAAATCTTCATTCACAGGTTCAATTGACCGTCCCGATCGCCGGTATCAAACACGTTGACTACAAATCACATACAACCTCAGTTGCAATCTTAGCCGGTGGCGTTGGCTTCCGTAATGCCACCATTGAAATTACATCACAAAGAGGACACGGAATCAACTCCGAATTTACTTTTTATGCCCGTGTTTAAAAGTGTTTCTTGAACTCAACTTGCAGTTGAATTCAACATTTATTTTGAATAATCTTGCATGATACAAAATAGCATGATTCATGTCAAACCTTTTTCATAAAAAATAGGTTAATAATAGTGATTTTTAAACTTTTGATAATCATTAAATTGTCATCAATTGTACTTTCACATGAATGAAAATAATGTATTCAAACTCGAATTTTTTAAATAATAAAAATGCTTTTTTGATTGAATTTCATAGATTTTTCTTTAATTTTTTTGATTGATATTTTTGTTTAGGTGTTCAATAACACGTGTGTCTTATCAATATTTTTCTTATCACATTTCAAATGAATCACCGAAAATGTAAACCGATTTCTGTGGAATGGAAAAAAATCAAAGTAGATAAGATAAGTACATAATATGGATCCCGTGTAAATTGGCAATCTTAAAAATATAAAAGAGGTAGATTTTAGCTAATTTCCGTCAATAACAAACGAATTGCCAGTTAATTCGGTCCATTCGGTGATTTTCAGTTAAAGATCGTTTGAATTCTCTTTCGATTAAATCAAAAAAAGTGTTCTGTTCATTTTTCTTTCAACAGTTTTAAAATGAAATTCGCAGTATTTGTAGTATTGTCATGCTTGTGCATTTTCGGTTCTGGTTTGCAAACGGATCAAATCTGGGGCAATATTAATAATAATGTCCGTGAAATTGGAAGTGAGACCATCAAGGTGCCATCAACAATATGGACAGTGAAAAAACATAAGTTTAGCTTCCCAAAGGTGAGACCTTCTTCCTAAATTTTAACATTTTGTTCCTTCATTGTTGTAGAACAGAACAATAATGACGTTTATCAACAATATCGACGTTTTTATAGAGACATGTCTCTATGGATTTAGAAATTCATTTTTTTTCTCTAAACAATGCCAATTGACAATCCGAATAAATCAACAAAATAAGATCGAATTTCATTTTCATTACCAAAATCATTCATTTTGCATAATAGTCAGTCAACACTTGATATGAAAACAATTTGAATTAATCTAAAATTGTATCCACAGATGCCGTTAAATGTTCCAATCGCTGGTATCAGACATATCGACTACAAATCGCATCCAGTCAAAGTGGAATTCTTAAAAGGCGGCGTCGGACATTTCGATGTAACTTTCCAGCTTACTTCACAGAAAGGCCATGGCATCAACTCTACCTTCATTTTCTACGCACAATAAAGAGGGTCATATCTTATCAGCTGCCACAAAGAAAAAGAATGGAGATATGGAATTGACGCTAAAACTCGAAATTTTTTACCATTACATTCTTCAAAACAGAACTTTCTTCAAAATTGGAGTTAAAAGAAGACATTGTTATTTGAAATAGAAAATGAATAATTGAAGTATGAATTTCCAAAAATAAACGTTAAAAAAGCAGATAAAAAATCTATTTTTGAATCATTTAAAATGATTCATTTTATATGCAATATTTTGGTTGTGATTGTAAGTTGGCACGGAGAAAATCAGAAAAGTGTGACTCATTCATTCCTCTTGCGAATTGAAATGAGAATCTAAATCAAGAGATTAAATAATGCCCAATAGGGCACAATGCTATCGAACCATCGAATCGTTTTCCAATCAATTTGGAAAACTCCAAAATTGTGACTATTTATCAATGCTTGCATAGCTGCCGAATCGTGATTTGGATAGAAGGACAGAAGGACAGATTCGCTATCATTAAGTCTCAATTGAATTAAAATCTTGCTGAAGAAACCAAAAAAACCGAAAAAATGGAGTCTGAAAGAGAATTCCAGTGCGAGGGAAAAATGAAAACTTGTAATAAATACAAACCAAAACAATGATAAAACAATCAAAGCAAAGAGAATCATATACAAATGAAATGAATGAAATTCCAATCGGAATTATCATAAAGAACGAATCCATTTGTAATATAGTAATCAAACGCACTCATTAGGATTTGCGCGGAAAAAATGACAACTGCTGTGTTTACAGTGGATGATTTACAGTGAATGTGTTTACAAGCTGTGTTGTAGTAATACGAGTGACATCCATTAATTTGCACGTTGTTTGTTTGCACATTTGCATTTTGATATAAACAAAGTCGACAAAAACTCTGTGTATAAATTCTGTATGTAAATTTCCTTTTGGATTCGAATGTATGGATTAATTTAGTCAATTTTGAGTTGAATTAAAGACATTTTTCTGAAGAAAAATCATGGTAAATCAATCGAAACCAGAAAGTTGTGACGACAAAACGAGCTGTGTTGGATTCTTTGCACCACGAACCCAAAGTGCTAAGGTAAGCAAATCATTCACAGTTCAACTGAGTCAGCGTATGCTTCATCTCAAGTGTAGCGACCTTTCTGTTTTAGATCGAATCTTTTCTCTCATTTTCGTACACAGCTACTGTGTGTGTGTTTATACAAATTGTGTTTGCACATGTCGGCTCCTGGTAGTGACAGTGTTGATTTGTTTGGACTTTTTGTTATTCGTTCTTTTACACACAAACAAAGTTGAATGGGATTTTTATATGGAAATTGATTGTCGTTGCATTTTTTTTTAAAGTAAATATATTATTTTACGTTGCAGAAATATTGGAATAAATTTTGTTGGTTGTGTCACAAGGAAAATCCGGTTGAAAAAAAGAAGTGCAATAAATGCTATCATGTTTATCACGTCGCTTGTTTGGAAGCTGATTCGATTTGCAATGACTGTAAATTGGCCAAGATACGAAACCGACTTCTCAGCAGGTACGTTTTGAAGCTGTTTTTGAGCAAAAACGAAGCTATTGTTGTTCAATTCGAAGATAATTTGGTTTTTAATCAACTAAAATTGAATTTAAAAATAATTTTCAATCAACAAACCTGGCAAATGCTTCAAGCTTTGAACAATTGTAATTTGTGTGCAATTGTGCATGAACTAGTTGATAATTTGGATATTCGTTTCTTGATTGAATCTAATTGTTCTACTATTGCTTCTCAATTGTTCAAAACTCGAATTTATAAATTGCCATTGAGCCCATTGTGGCATGCATCTAATAGTATTAGGACCGGTCCTATTTCAATTCACCTAAAATGTTGACATTTTAACTCATTGCAGTGACGATCAGAAAATGCTGAAGAGACTGGTCGAAAAGTTGTTCTGTGATGAAGGGGTAAGTGTGCAATGATGCAATGTTGTATTGCAATACCTGTGGTGTACTCAAACATACGTATTTGTGCAGAAAAGTGTCTATTTTTCAAGAAAAGTGTCCTATGGACCATATCCATTGTTCAAGAGAAGTGTTTTTTGTCAGCGACTGAGTCATTTCTCATTAGGAATGACAATTAAAATTGAATCATTTCAATCACTCACAAGAAAATATGCGAATGACTATCGAGCGATTGAGATGAAGATGAGTCGTTACAGTCCTTGATCACTCTTTTAAAAAGCATTCATATAATTGTTCTTCACTCAGTTTGACTAACTTATGATTTTGTTCCAGATGATGACTTTTGAGAAGCAGTGCATTTCGAAGCCATTGACCTCGATCAGAGCGAAAATTGAAAATTATACCACATTTGCTGCTTTTTTGGATGACATCAAGTGGACGGTGCATAAATGCATGGTGGTTTATAACGGTAAGATTTTTTTTTCATTGGATTCTTTTCTGTGGGACAGAGAGACAAAGAAGACAGAAAGGTCAGAGTAGGAGGGCCTTTTTACGAAATTTTTACTGTGATTTGTTTTTGGGGAAAAAAATACCTCTCGATGAATCAATCTTAACTCTCTTCGACGAGTAGTGCCCTTGATTCTAATTCAAGTTGTGATTATGGACATGATCAATTCTGATTAAAATCCTTGCGCGAGTCGAAGTTTTTCAAAAATGTTTGAATTTGGCAAAAATCAACAAAATCGAAAAAGTCCCTTCATGAATGATTTTGGGTGGATTTTCATCGCACTATGTTCTAATGGAAAGAATTCAACTTAAAAACGAAAGTGTATGAGCCTAAAATGTGTCCAATTGAATAATTTTTTTCCCCATTCAGAATGTCAATCGGTAGAAGAGAACAAGATGGCAGCGATGGCCGAACGACTCAGAATGTATTGCGTCGAGCAAGTTGAAAGCATGCAGGCATGCGCGGAATGTCATACGAACTCTTGGGAATGGCCTGATCATAACATCACAATGTCTTGCAAAATGGCTCATCCGATTCTGTGGGCATTGGACCAACAAAATCTATTGTACTGGCCGGCAAAGTGCATGTTGGTGAACGACTCAAAAGTCACCGTTCGCTTCTTCGGATATCACAAGACGGCTGCAGTCGATGTAAAGGATTGCTGGTTATATTCACACCAACCACCTTCTCAGAAGAATGGTGAAAATCAAGTGAATGCCGACGATTTTTCGACGGCTCTGAAGGTAAAGGTGGGAAAATGGAATTTTAAGTAGGAATTTGGGGGATCTCAATTAAAAAGTGTTTGCTTGACGTTCTGAAAGATACTTTGATTGGTTAAAGCCTTCTTAGGGCAATAATTAGTATCAATTTCGTCACTCGCACCTGCAGTTGCCGGCTGTGATCTGCTCATCGAAACCTATACTTCGAAATTCCATTGAAAAATCCAAATTTAAAAAAAAATTGCCAAAATTTCCGTCCAAATCTAAAATTGCAATCTATTTTTACAGGAGGCTGATGCTTACATCGAAAATCTCCGCAAAGAAATTGGTGAATATGTTTACGCTGCTATGGATACGCCATTCAATCCGTTCATCCATTTTCGTACCATTGGCAACGACGCTGTTCAATCAGAGGATTATCCGGTAGTCCCAGTTCCAGCGTTGAATCGTCCGAATTTGGTCATCAGCAGCCCATTGATTGATATGAGCTCAGCGCATCGTCCAAATAATCAACCGCGTAACTCCGAAATGCCATCTCGTGTTTTGGACATGCCAACAATTCAGTCCAATGACATCGACGATCAGCAACACTCTTCCAAAAAAACCCAAACCAAATCGATCAACTCCACTTTAGCTGGCAAAAAACGAAAAATCACCGAAACAGTTGCAACACCATCACCGGAGCAAAAAGCGCGCAAATCATTTCCAGCAACCAGCAACATTCAAGTGTTCTCAAGCCTCATGCAATTGAACTTTAGGGAATACGTTGACAAGTCAAGCCGTTTGTGCGAAGGAATCGAACGATTGGAAAATAAAGTGGCCGAACTAAAGTTTGAGAAAAAACAGCTCATCGATGAAATCGCGCAACAAAAACAGGAAGTCGATAAGGTGACGAACGAAAACAATAAACTCAAGGGCTATCTAAAACAGTTTAACATCATTTGGGAAGGCAAGTTAGCGGAGGCCAAACGACAACAATGGTGCATCACATGCGGAAAGAAACCAGAAGATCCATTCTATTGCAGCAAAGCCTGCCAAAAGGTTGATTGGTAAGAAGACTGATTTTTCTTTTGCTTTATTTTCTCATTCCACTGAACGATTGAGCTAATGATTTTTTTCAATCCTTTTAGGAAAAATGATGAACCCGAAGATTTGTAATCATCTTAATCAAAAGCCCATTTCTTCCTATTACACTGACTCGAATTCAATTTAATTTTGAACGAAAAGAATTACCTGACGTACAAATAGGAGTTTAAAAGAAAATCAACATTTGAATAGCATTTAGTCATCAAACCAAAAATTTAATCGAAAACTGTCAAGTTTACTGATCACAACGATGTATTAATCTCTATTTTTCTCGCTGACACTGTATTTTTTGAAGAAAATGTCTCCAACATTTACATTCGGTTCAATTTATGAACAAGAATATTTAACAGAAACATGAATATCAGTCTAATTTTGCTTTAAAATAGGATGAAATATGTTTTTTTTTGTATTTTACGAGCCAGCAAGAGAAGCTATTCTATTACGAGATATTCATTGAAATAATATACCACAATAGTACTAATTTCGCATAACACATGAAAATGACAATGGATTGAATTATTATTGTGTAGCAAAATGTAATGCATTCGATTATTTTGTACACTGACCCATTCGATGACATTTAAATAAAGAAGAAAAAAATAAGACAAATCTTCTTAACATTTTCAATTTGATTTTTTTTAGGAAATAAGTGGACACATTTGATAAAATAAAATGAATACATTTGGTTCCGATCAATAGAACGTTTGACAAAATACAACGATTCGAATTTCTCAACTCAGTTGTTTCGCTTATTCGCCATAACAGCAAATATCAATGGAAATTTATAGCATTTTCTGCATTCGTCAAGCCTGGTGAAAGATGTTCATTTTTCAACTGGATTCAATTCTGGTCCCTTTTTTCCTATCTTTAATGCGATGCCAGCCACTCGGAAAAAAGTCTGGTTTTTTTTAGAGTGTATACAATACACCATTAGTGGAATGTGAGCAATATTGTAAGAGAATGATGGTAATTTATGAAAATTCGTTCAAACTCAAAGTATGATATTTATTTATCCATAGTGTCAACATCTTAATCAATTCACTCAGAAGTGAAGGTTTTGAACAGCATGTAATAAGTGAAAACCGTCTTCAATAACTGAAAAAAAAAAATTGAAAATTAGTTTTTGATGATGGATTAAAAAAAAAATCAGAGGAAAAAAGCCCAAAGAAAAGAACCTACAAAAAATGGTGGAAATTGAAGCAATGCAAAAATTCGAAATAAACTGAGTAATGAATATACCTTTGAAAATGTTTCCAAATTAAGAATGGCAAGGTTGAATCCATGATAAAAGAGTGGTAGATGAGCGTTGCCGATCATTAAAATGAAAAACTTTTGCAATTTAACTGGAAGCTTTTGCCAGTTGGCTTTGTACAAGCTGTCGCCCATTTGAGCAAAGCTCTCCGTAGCAACCTTCCCAAAATAACAGTAGACAAACAGGTTTGATACGCCAACCATAACTGAGATCAACATTATAATTATGCTGAAGCCAAAGTTTCGGATTTGCTGTCGGTTTGCAGGAAAATTATTATGAAAAAGAATAAACAAATAAATATATATCGCATTCTTTAATGTTTTGAAATTCAAAGATTCATTTGCTTTTAGGCACGTTGAAAAAATGAGAAAATTCTTCAAGGAAAAAAATGTGCTCTGGTGGTGTCGTGTCAAAAGGTTGTTTTGATAAGAAATACTTACAATATCCAATTGAAAAGCGACACAAGCCAAGTAAACCGTCATGCAAGCGAGTTGAACGAAGATAAAAAGGCTGTAAACTTCAGCCGTTTGCCAGAACCAGCTTCAAAAATAGAAAAAATAAGACTTGTTTTAATTTGGAAGGAATTAAGTTGAAATTGTATATAATTCTCGACTCACTCTTTGACCGATGTATGAAAATTGATCAATTCACAAAGAAATTCCTTGTCATCACGCGTTTTGTCGTCATAATTCAGTTTACGTAACGAATATGAAAGTCGATTGGCAAACTCTCTATGATGCAAACAAATGGAAATAAAGAGCAACAACAGGGAACCATTCGTAAATAAATATGCATCACCCATAACGGCATCGAAACAAATTTCGTAAAAATATCCCATTTCAGTCGTTTTGTTCCATGGAAGTCTGGAAATGGAAGACAAATTTAAATAGAATAAATGAAGTAAGTTCTATATTGATTGGTATGTTGGAATTGAAACTTGAAATCAGATATATTTTGAATCTAATTCATTATTTTTGATACGCTTTGATTGTTGAAGTGCAGTTTCAAGTTGTGAATTTTCAGTGCAAATTTGACCAAAAATTAGTTGGAAATTGAAAAAAAAATTGTATCACTCACAGCACTTGAAAGGGGTGGTAAACATATTTCGGATCGAAAGTTCCTTTGAGCATTCGACAAATTATCACCGAAACTCCGGACATAGTAATGGTATTGATGAAGAAGCCAGCCACAACGGCTAACAAATATTTTATTGAAATTTGTTCACTGTTCACATTTGCCTGCTCGAGAAACTGGTTGGTGTCTTTGCCTGAATCTGAATTCGGAGTAGAAGAAAACGATTTGAAATATTACAAAAAAAATTATCACAAATTTTGGTCAAATGAACTAATGAACCAATTTAAAACTTTTTGATAACCGCCCGATGAAAATGAGACATCAAAAATCGACTTTACCTGCTTTGTAAATCTGCAACAAATGTTCAAAAATAGCGTTGATTTTATGGCGTGAAAGAATCCCAGTAATAGCCATATAAGTTACAGATGATAGAGCACACATTTGGAGCAAAGCATGCAGAGACATTTCTAAGTCGGTCGATATGAATTTCACGAAGAATAATGAACTGGCCAACAAACCCCACAAATTCATTGCCAGTGCAGAGACAGTGAATACGATATAGCCTAATCTCTTCCATTTGCTAACGGACTCGTCAACTGGACACACAGAAAGCAAATTCAGTACTCTCCGATTCGTTATCAATGGATTTATCTCCAACATATCAACTGAATTTTGTCCAACTGAAACCTTTTTCGAACACTTTATTTAATGCAATTTTTTCTTCTTGAATAAACTTCTCTTCATTGGAATATGAAAATTGAAATAAAAAATGTGCTGTTGGTCAATGATCAATTGAACAGAGGAACCAATTTATTTCTATTAGCTAGAACCAATTTATTTATAAGTTGAAAAAAGGAACAAAGTTTATTCCAATCAAAGTCACAACTAACAGATTTCCTCTTTAAAATCAGCTTTATATACAATTTGGAACAAAGAAAAAAATGGTTTTTTATAGAAGTAGAAGCGATAGAAAAAATATTCTTAAAAAAAAGAAACAAGTTTTTTCTTCACATTGGTTGGACATGTTCGAAAGGTATCCAATCACGCCATTATTCAACAGCTTCGAATCAACGTTTAAATTGTTAACTACATCTCATTCTTTAACACTTATCAACAAAAGAATTTGAATTTTTCATCGAGTGCCGTTAAATTATTCAAAAAATCAAGGAAATTTCAATTATTCAATAGAGAAAACGAATGAATCAAGTTTATTCAAAGAAATATCACTTTATTTTCTTTCACCTTTGGTATGTTTTTAATTATTCAGGATATGAAACACATTTCGATAACAATATTTGATTCAATCAACGCCAGCAAGAAGCACGAACGCCAAAGACATGCATGCAGAATAAATATGAACAATGGACATTGAGGTTGAATGTAGGTTCAATCATAGAAAAAAGACACGCATTTGATATGCAATAGCATGATACCATTTCAAGGGACAATTTAGTTGTTACCAACAGTGTCCTATTGGTTTTTTTTTTTCATCCAAAAACATCCTCATTCTGGGAAAACCATTTTCAATTACTATTGATTTTGATGTCATTACATTTGTATTCATGTTGTTTTATTGTTATGAAAATTTCCATAGAAAATATCGTTGAAAAAGCTCTTCAATAATTCGAATAAACACATTTGAGTGACTGAGATGAAAATAATGAGTTAGCAAAATCACATTTGTTTTCATCTACTCATTCAATTCCATATCCAATCAACTGTCCCAAATTCGAATCAACTGCGGTGGCTTTGTCTCACTCATTAGAGTTTAATGATGAAACACGCTCTAATTCGAATCATAAGTTCTTGAATAAAGGTAATAACACTTCAAAGTGGTTGTTCAGTTTTGGGATTTTCTTCGACGGCACTGAAATGTTCACAGAATCAAGCTGACTTGGTTGGTTTTTTTGCTACACCTTACAGTTGATATCGAGGAAGGAACCGAAAAGCGTTAAAGATAATTTATGTCCTATTGAAATGATTAAAATGTTTGAAACGGGCCCAGATTTAAATGAAATGTTCGTAAAATAGTGGGATTTTCACCGTTGGAACCTATTATTGTTGGCGGTCAGAATACTAGCACAACGCCACACCAGGGCTCATTGCAACAGAACGAGTTTCATTCTTTTATGATTCGTTTTAGAAACACACTCGCTAATATCTATAATCAGATCCTTTGTCTCCAAACAACTCTCAGAAATGTTGATTAAATAAATTAAACATTGTGCTTGTATCGATGGCTTGATGTATCGAATCGGAAACAACATGTGACTATCAATAAGTTACATTAAAATTCATGTTAACAACAAGTTTGAAGCGTGTGTGTTCGGCATAGATTCGATGCAATCGATGACACTATATTCCATTAATACTTGAGAATACGCTAATTTTAAATTAATAAACAAATTTAATGAACTTTCATAAATTGTTCACACTTCCCTCAGTATTGACACATTCAACCGATTCCAAATCGATCTACAGCCGCTTCGCTACACTTATTCAACTCATTCTAATTGGACTCGCACAGTTTTGCTATAAATTTAGGAACGTAACACGGTTACGTCGTAACAGAGAGTTTTCGTCTTAAGTCATTTGCATTATAATAGCTGGATTAACTTCAAAATTGCGTATAAAATGAAGGTGAAATTGTTGATTGTTCTGTGTATTCTGAAATTAACATCATGTGACTTAGAATATAGTCAAAAAGGTGTGTAGCGTATATCACATGGGTTTGCTAAAATCATGGAAAGTTTTATTCATCACATTTTGATACTCAAGTAGACGACTCACTTTTTATCGTGGGGGGATCACCCGCTTATGATGGCCAAGCTCCATACCAGTGCTCCATGCAGAAAATAAGATACGGCTCTCACTTTTGTGGGTGTGCAATTATATCTGATCGTTGGGTTGTAACAGCTGCGCATTGTCTTGGGTAGAGAAAAAAACCACCAAAAACCACTCAATAACAAAATTAAATCGGATTTTTTTCAATCATAATTTTAATACAGTAAACCTGTAAATGGAATTGAAATAAGAGTTGGATCGAACAAGAAGAATTCGGGTGGTCAGGTCCTTAGAGTGGAAAAAACAATTAGACACCCGAAGTATAGTAAACATGGTAATCCTGTAAACGATATTGGTTTGGTTAATGTTCAAGGCAACATCAAATTCAATGATAAAGTTAAACCGATCAATTATGGTGGATCAGAACCATCGCCCGGCACTGAACTGTTGGCTACGGGCTGGGGCATGACTCCCTATGCATCACCAGAAGACTTGCAGCAGCTTAAAGTAACGGCTATTTCACTTGAAGAGTGTCAAAGTACATGGTCTGGTATCGATGCAAGCGTTCTTTGTACATCAAGTCCAAATGGCCAAGGAATGTGCAAGGTAAAAAAAAATTCGCGAGTGACGATAAGTGCAAGAATGATATATTCTTACACTCATAGATTTTTAGTAAAAATTCATCTTCATTGACGGTAAAGTTGTCTCAAATAGGTTTCGTTCAACGCGTAATGCGATCATCTATTGATTAGAACTACTCTGTACCTAACAAAGTTTTTCTTTCCAAAGGGTGACTCCGGAAGTCCTCTTGTTAATGAAAATATACTCGTTGGATTAGTTTCTTTTGGAGAACCGTAAGTTGTGATCATATCGTTTTTTTTGTTTTCAACAAAGATTCACTTGTGCTAATTTTCATTGTAGCTGTGCTAAAGGGAGGCCAGACGCTTTTGCAAATGTAGCCCATTTCAGAAACTGGATCAAATCAACCGCAGTCTAAGTGTTTGAATTACCTTTACAAATGCGCTTTCGTGACGAATCAATAAAACGAATTCATTATGATCAATTTTGATTTGCTAATGTTTACTTTTCTATCGACACCAAATTGATTACAACAATTCTCCTACAGATTAAAAACCATCGTTGTTTTTTTTGTTTTTTTTTTTCATGATTTAATAAGTTCTGAAAATCTCGGAGAATCTAGTCAGTGGTCAAGAAGAAAAACAAACAATTCGGAAAATTTATTTACAGTTTAAATAAATCACACATACTCATTGCCCTTTACTGTTAATTACGAAAACTTTGATGACTGGAAATGCAAACACGTTAACAAGACAATTCAACCATTGTAAATGGGCTTTTGTGACAAGTTTTTAAAAACTTTCAACTCCAGATTGACCGTTGGCTCTGAGAATGAGAACAATGAGGGATGCGCGTGATGAATCTATGAATTAATCAGCTGTGTATGTGTGTTCAGCATGAACTTGACACAATCGATAACACTATATTCCATTAATATACTAGTAATACTTGAAAATGCGCTAATTTCCAATTAATAAAAGAATTTAATGAGCGTTCATTAATTGTTTACACTTCCCTCAGTATTGACACATTCAACCGATTCCAAATCGATCTACAGCCGCTTCGTTACACCTATTCGACACATTCTAATTGGACTCGCGCAGCTTTGCTATAAATTTAGGAACGTAACAGGAAGTTTTCAGTAGTTTTTGTCAAGTCATTTGCATAACTATAATTGGATTAACTCTGAAAATTTGTATAAAATGAAGGTGAAATTGTTGATTGTTCTATGTATTCTGAAATTATCATCATGTGACTTAGAATACAGTTTCGGAAGTATGTAGCATGGGTTTTTGAAAATCCTCGAAAATTTTATTTATCACACACTCAATATTATAGCGACATCTATTATTAAAATAGCTTGTAGTA
>NW_022595303.1:349468-366135 GCF_009176505.1 Sitodiplosis mosellana
TATCGATGCAAGCGTTCTTTGTACATCAAGTCCAAGTGGACAAGGGACGTGTAAGGTAAAGGCATTTCCGTACAGAAAGTATAAATGGCTCTGTGCCCAATAATGTTTTTCTTTCCAAAGGGTGACTCCGGAGGTCCTCTTGTTAATGGAAATACACTCATTGGATTAGTTTCTTTCGGAAATCCGTAAGTTATAATCATTTCTGGGTTGATTCAAGTGCATTCCAAAATTTTGTGCAAATTTTCATTGTAGCTGTGCTAAAGGGAGGCCAGACGCTTTTGCGAATGTGGCCCATTTCACCAAATGGATCAAATCAAACGCAGTCTAAGTGGTGGTATTGCCTTTACAAATGCGCTTTCGTGACGAATCAATAAAACGAATTCAAATGAACGTAGAAACGCTTATGTTTACTTTTTCTATCGACACCAAATTGATTACAGCAATCCCATTTCAAACATTCGAAAAGAATGAGCATACCCTAGATAAAGATCTATCGTTGAATTTCTTTGTTTAAATCATCCATACTCATTCTTCTCTGCTGTTATTACAAAAACTTTAATGACTGGATCAGATCAAACGCAAACCAAATCTCAATTCGCAACGTTAGCAAGACAATTCAACCTTAACATTACATGTGGGCTTTTGTAACTAGTTTTTAAGAAAATTTCAACTCATTTTTTTAATTATTTTAAAACAATACGAACAGCAGTGATTATTTTCGTGTGCGTCGCAATCTTTTGTTCACACACATTAATTTTTGATAAATTGCATGAAAAAAAAACCGAAAATTCAATCCTTCTTCACTATTTTCGGTTGAATAGAATCTTTTATTTGTTCTTTCAATTACGTTGATTCAATCGTAAAGCAATTGTATCCATCGACAATATTGACTTTTTTGCCTACAAAAACCATCGGTTCTATCTCGATCAAAGACAAAGTAACAACCATAAAACAAAAAACAAAAATGGTAACTGGTCAACAATCAATAAATGAAATGAAACACATTCACTTTTTTTTTCATTTTCGACGCGCGATTGCTGTTGTTTTTTAGAATAAACACAAATCGTCTGTCAAGTTCAGGAAATACTCCTGAATCCAGACGGTAGATTTAAGAGAGATCAGTTGGCTTTTATAAGATAATCAACTGATGATATCAATATCTGACAGTCGGCTGTCATACGGATTTTATCTACGTGCCATATGGTTAGATACATATTTATTGACTAATTGGAATTTCTTCTGAATTTTTTGTCTGAAATCTTTATTTGGATTGAGACAATTTGCATTAAAGTTACGTCAATTTGCATCTGTTTCCTCTTCAAATTGAAATTGTGCCTTTCGAATGTTGGCTTTAAATACGGCACACACTAAACGAGATAATTGATGCGAGCTCATTGTTGGAGTGAATAGTTAGTGGCTCAAGTAAAGAAAATTTCATAAGAATGAAGTTGGAACTGTGTATTTTATTTTGTATCTTGCAGCTCATGTCAGGTAAGACCATTACGGAGGTTGAATTTAAGAAAAAGAAATCTGATGTGTCGAATCAGCACGTCATCTCGATGGTTCTTCTATCGAATATCATCAAATATTTCGCTAGAATCATTTTTGAAATAAAGAACAAAATTGAAAAAGCTCACACAAACTTTCGAGATCTTAATAAGAGATTCAGATAAATTTGAAAATATGCCTTGTTTCATGATAATACATGTATCCATTTTTTTAGCTGTTCCACCGCCGACATCTCGTATTGTTGGAGGCATTAATGCGGATAATGGCTTGGCTCCGTATCAATGCTCACTGCGAAGAAGTCAAAATTTGGCACATTTCTGTGGTTGTTCTATTTTATCCGAGAACTTTGTTGTCACAGCGGCTCACTGCGTAACCAGGTATGAAATACTGCAAAAACTATCGATTTACTTCATTTCCAGATATTTTTTCATTTCTATTTCTTTTTTTTTAAATTTCATTTTGCTTTTGCTCCCCATTTTAATCGATGAAAAATAAAACTAGTGACGCATCAAATGTTCGGGTCGTAGTTGGAACCAATGATCTACAGTCAGGTGAAACTACTTACACGGCTGTAAAATCAATTATTCACCGGAGCTATAATCAACCGCGTCGTCTCGCATATGACATTGCATTGATTAAAGTGGAAAGAGTTCGACAAGTTACTTTTGGGACCGTTAGAGAAAGCATTCAATTTAATGATCAAGTTCAGCCAATTTCGTATTCGCCAAATGTAATTAATGCAGGCACTGTTCTTCAAACAACGGGATGGGGACGATTGGGCGTGAGTGCTTTGAAAACTGAAATGTCAACCATTTTGAACCAAAGAAATTGAACAAATAAGATTATTCGGACAAACTTTTTCTACATAGGCAAACGATGGAAATCCACGATACCTTCAAGTTCTCAATGTAACGGCCATTTCCAACGACAAATGCAGACGTTATTATCGAAATACGGTTGATGACACTCATTTGTGTACACTTACGAAGGCTGGCGAGGGAATTTGCAGTGTACCATAATTATTTCTTCCTTAAATTATACATTTTTTCTCAATCATTCGACTGATGCAAATTTCTCATACGATTTAGGGTGACTCTGGTGGTCCGCTTGTGTTGAACAATCAACTGGTTGGTGTGACTAGCTGGGCAGTTTTGTAAGGAATTTTTCACATTCATTTTAATTAAGTTAATTTCACTGTATTTCAGACTGAAATGAAGAGACGTTTTTCATAAGGCAATCTCTCATCTTAATGAACCTGGTTTCATTATAACGGATATGTGGAGGAAATACCCTGCACTAATTACCAACTCTTGTTTCTATTTCAAGGTGTGCCCGTGGCTATCCTGATGGATTTGTCCGAATTTCTTACGTTTACGATTGGATCAAAGCAAATGTCGGATAGTCATAAAAGCTTATGCGAATCTGAAACCTTTCTAATTGAACTGGAATCAGTGCGTAAAAATTCTTTGTGGATAAGATAAAATTCCAAAATTCAATGTCAAACCAATGAAGATGAATAAACGTTTTTACCAAATACACCTAACACTATTAGTTCTTAACAAACGGCCAAAAGCTCTACATATATGTTAGAAATATTTAATTTAATTCTATAGAAATGTCCATAAGAAAACGCCCTCTTTAGTAAAAATTTGGCTGTTTGTCAAATAAAAGTGTGTATTGCCCGTTTTTAGCTTTTACTATACCCAAACCACAGAATGAATTTGATTGGATATCAAACCGATAAAAATGTTGATTTTCGGACTCACAAGTCAAACAATTTTTTTCAGTTCCTTGAACTTAGGAGAAGTGTTGAAATGTGATTTCTTCATGAATGGGAAATTTCCATGGGAAGTTTGTGCACAAAGTGAGAAATATTTAATTTTGCATCAATTCGTTGATCTAAAAATGAATTTAATTTAAGCTAAGTACACAGTTCCTTGTGAAATGAAAAAATTTCTCCGGTGAAATTTTCACAGGTCATATTTTTATGGTGTTTTTTATTTTCGAATTGCAAGCATAATGATTTTTGATGTATAAAACAGCTAACTCATTCCAATATCAACACGACACATGAACAAATTGGGTTTTTGTGTTCATTCTTCTATGTGTTTTGTCGGAACATATTTTTTTCACGGTCGTGAAAAAATCAGAAAAATCAAAATAAGAATTCAAAATTCAAATTTGTTCATGTGTTGTGTTGATATTGGAGGGAGTTAACTGTTTCATACATCAAAAATCATTATGCTTGCAACTCGAAAATAAAAAACACCACAAAAATATCACCTGTGAAAATTTCAGCGGAGAAATTTTTTCATTGCACGAAGAACTGTGTACTAAGCTTAAAGCTAAGATTATAAGTCACATAATTAAAATGTACCCAATAGTCAGCCATTTGAAAATATCTCGGCTTCATATCCGGTCAAATTAACGCGCTGAATTAAATTGAATTCATAAAGAGTGTGTTTTCTTTTAGCTTGCGAAATTTTACGACAGATAAGCGCGACCAATCTATGTATAACTGAATCAGCTGTGTGTGTTCGTGTGTTCGGCATAGGTCGTCGCGTGATGCCACTATATATCAATAATTATATATATATAAGTAATATATTATAATATATTACTTGAAAATGCGCCAATTGATAAATAAATTTAATGAGCGTTCATGAATGGTCACACTTCGGAAAGTGTCAACACTCGACACATTCAACTGATTTCAAATCGATCGTCAGCAGCTTCGCTACACCTCACACCCATTCGACACATTCTAATTGGATCGCGCAGCTGTGTATACGAACGTAACATGGAGTTTTCAGTAGTTTTCGTGAAGTCATTTGCATTACAATAGCTGGATTAACTTCAAAATTTCGTATAAAATGAAGGTGAAATTGTTGATTGTTCTATGCATTCTGAAGTTAACATCATGTTACTTAGAATACAGTGCAAAAAGTATGAAGCATAGTTTTTTTTAACCCGTGTGAAGATGTGATAACTAACCATGTGCAAACATAACTAATTTCGGAAATTTTGGCTGTCTATGGAAATTTGATTGGCGAAAATTGATTATTTCGAACGAAATATATAACTGTAGTCAACTTCATAATCAAGGATTTGGTATCTGTTTCGGCTGAAGTTAACTCAAGTCACATATTTTGTTCGAGATAGACACTTTTAGTCAGTCACTAGTCAGTGGAAAGGTCTAAAATCAGCTTTTTTCACTCATGGTTAGTTGGCACATATTCACATGGAAAAATCCTCGAACTTTATCACATTTCAATACTAACGTACGCCAAGCTCCATACCAGTGCTCTGTGCAGAAAATCGTAGGGAATTCCGGCATACACTATTGTGGTTGTGCAATCATATCTGATCGTTGGGTTGTTACAGCTGCGCATTGTCTTGAAGAGTAAAACGAAAATCCTCAAAAACGATTCAATACATGAATTTAATCGAATTTTTTGAATCATAATTTAAATACAGTTACAAAGCAAGTCAAATTTAAATAAGAGTTGGATCGAACAAGAAGTATTCGGATGGTACAGTCCTTAAGGTGGAAAAAACAATTAGACACCCAGATTATGCGAGTCCAGAATATGCTATAAATGATATTGGTTTGATTCGTGTTCAAGGCAGCATCGAATTCAATGACAAAGTGAAGCCAATCAATTATGGTGGAGCAGAACCATCGCCCGGCACTAAACTATTGACTACCGGCTGGGGAAAGCTTAGCGATTCTAGTATATCACCACAGAACCTGCAACAGCTTACAGTAAAGACAATTTCTCTTGAAGAGTGTGAAAAATCATGGCCTGGTATCGATGCAAGTGTCCTATGTACATCAAATCCATTTGGCCAAGGGATATACATGGTAAAAATATTTTCGTACGGGATATAAGACTTTGTGTCTAACAACGTTCTTCCATCAAAAGGGTGACTCCGGAGGTCCACTTGTTGAAGGAAATACACTCGTGGGCTTAGTTTCTTTTGGAGAACCGTAAGTTGTAATCATTTCGCTTCTATTTGTGGATTGATTCAAGTGTGTTACAAAATATTGTGCTAATTTTCATTGTAGCTGCGCTAAAGGAATACCAGACAGTTTTACAAATGTGGCTTATTTCACCAGCTGGATCAAATCAAACACAGTCTAATAAGTGGTATTGCCTTTACAAATGCGCTTTCGTGACGAATCAATAAAACGAATTCAAATGAACGTAAAATTGCTTATGTTTAAGTAAAGAAAAGATTTTATCGACACAAAATTGATTACAGTAATTTTTATTCAATTTCATTCAATTTTTTTGTACACCCATTTGTTCATTTATTTCGAGATTTGTTGTTACAGGCCAAAACAGCAGAAAACGTGATTTTTTCAAATTATTTTACATTGTTCAAAAAAAATTTTATCATATGAATGTCCGAGAATGAAAACGTAACTTCTATTCACAACACATATAAGTGAAACAAAAATAAAAAACTCATATAATATGACCAATAACTATATACGCATACAGTCATGGACAAAATAGAGTCAAATTTTCGTATGAAACCTCAATGGATTGTATACTCAATTTTGTCGATGACTGTAATTTTTTGCATTTTGCTAGACATTTTGACAAGTCCTATTTATAGGAAGTCCATGTTAATTTTCAGCCGATTCTGAGATGATCGATCCATTTCTTGGTCGATTTCGTGTGGAATGGTCGATGAATAATTGTAAGGGACCAGCTATTTGAAAATATCTAGGCTTCACGCGTTGAATTAAATTTAATTCATAAAGAGTAAGTTTTCTGTCGATTTGCGAAATATTCTGAGCTTGAATTTGAGCCGGAACTTGAACTTCCGTAATTATTGTGTAGAACGTTTACATTGTTTTCATACCTTGAATTATAACAAGTTTTCTCCAACTATAATAATAGAAATGCCGAACATTTTTTCTCTTTTCTCTTCGTTTAGTTTTCATTTTATGTTTTCCGTTAAACGGAATCTGTTTTAAGTGTATTTGATTGTTGGAAAAATGGCAAGCTATTCAGAAATCAACTTGTAAGCTTTATCGTTGTTTATCAATACTTTTCAATGCTTACTAGCTTCGCTACGCAGCACAATGTTCAGTGAACATTGTTCACATCGATAGTTCTTCCTGTAATAATAAATATGATCGATTTGCGTTGGACAGTTGCAAATATTTCAAAATAAATCATAAACATTATCGCATTCCATTTTAAATCGACCCACGGATCACAATATTTTTCTATAAATAGTGTTGCATCGAAGGAAGAAGTTATTCAAATTCACCAGTTAAACATTTGCACTTGTCGTTCTTAAGAAGAATATTTCGAAAAATGAAATTGCCACTGTTCATCTTGCTCTTCTGCATTCTGTAGTCGATATCAGGGGCTAAGCTGCCGGGCGCAGAAAGTAAGACAGAATTTGTTTGAATTAAGCCCATTTTATTGTTCTACCAAACTAAGTTAATTGTCCTAATTCATCCAAATTCGTAGATAGCGGTACTCTTCTTTGTGGTACTTTTAGCAACGGGCTGGGGACAATTGAGTGTGAGTTGATTTTTTGGTACACATTTTGCACCACTTCACAGGCTATAGCACACTTGACTAATGAAAATAAAATCATTTTGGCAATATTCTAAGGCAGGCTAATGGACGGGTTCCACATCTTTTGCAAACGGTCAATTTGACGGCAATTTGTGATGAAAAAATGATGTTAGCACAATTATCGATGTTCATGCCAGCCATTTGTGCACATTCACTAAAGCCGGTGAAGGGGTTTGTAGCTAAAAATTGAAATGATTTGGAATTTGCACAATTTAAATGCATTTTGACTTCGAATTCTTTAAAATATTCTTCATTCTTCGACCAATTCGCAAAGAATTCACACGCGAGAATGTGCGAATTTGTATAAAAAAATGAGATGAAATGATAAATTCAACTGACATAAATACTTATAGGTTTGTTATGGTGATAGTGGTGGACCTCTTGTCTCAGGCGATGAAGTCGTTGGCTTGGCCAGCTGGACGGCATTTGGGTATGTGTTGTATCATGTGCACAAAATGATCAGAATATCCAAAATTGTGTTATTTTCAATGGATTTCTGTCTTAATTAGGTGTGGCCGTGGCTATCCAGATGGTTTCACCAGAATTTCATATCTCTATGACTGGATCGTAGCAAATATTAAGTAAACTTAAAAGCGCATGACAATCGAATTTCGGAGGCGAGGTGAACTTTTTTGTTTTTATTCCTCCTAGATAAAAATATAATTGTGGGTTCCTTTGTGTTGAAAACGTCATAAAAAATGCTTTGAATATTGCGACGTACGCTTTCAGAAAATAATACTGCCGAAATTGTTGGTTGCACTCTTCTCGGGAAAATCCAAAAAAACTCTAGATGATTCTCGGGTTTCGTCGTTTCGGAATTTGAACTCCCGACAAATAGTTCATTTATGTTTAATATAGTGCCACCTAAGTTGAAAATTTTTTATCTATCATTTTTGAAGTCATGGATGTCCCCAAAAAATTGTTATAGTATACAGTTTCTGATTTTCAAAGTGTAAATTGCGTTTTTCTCTAATGTGAGAGGCCCCGACACGGACCCGACAATCCCCCCAATGCGAACACTAGTATTCATTTAGTTTGCGCATTTTAACTGCCTGTACTTAGTACAGGTACTAGTATAATTTCAAAATAACGGCTTTTACCCTAAACAAACTGAGATTTGCTAAAAAAAAACTAAGACTTATCAATAAAAAGTGTCTAAAGATGTGTGGTCAATTTGTAGGTATGTTGCTTAAAATATCGCACCGTATAACGACGGTGTTTGGAAATTTGCTAATTTGTATCCGCAGAAATGCTATTTTCAAAGAGAGAAAGTCTCTTGAGCCGAAGTATGTTTTACCCAAGATTTCATATTCTTTGTACAATGATGTTGAAATTGTACGAGAAAGGACATTCGGCTCAGACTGTGCAAAACTTTGAGATTTTGAGTTGAACCGAAAATGTTTCTTCGAAAAAGATTCGCATAGTTATGAGCCAACGAGAATATTTTCAGTTTCAATTTCTCTATTTTGACCAAAATTTCTAAGCAGCGACCATATAAATGCATTAGTTTTATCCATCTTTTCCAGGTAAATAAGGGACATACTTGTATTTCTCTGCTTTCCAAAAACTCTGAACACCTTCTTCTACTGAAAATGTTGTGACAAACAATTTTCTCGTAAATACTAAATCCAGATTATCCTAACAAACCAAATTCTTCCACTGCTTCATCACTTACTTGGTAATGTGACCATTTTTTAATGATCAATCCTGACTAAACAATAAGCAGCAGGTAAAATGTCAGTACATTACAAATTCCTTTAGGTAATTGGTGCAAATTCGGAAAAACTTCACAAAATTACAAATATTCTCCTCCTCCTTTTCGTTTATGAAACCCCGAATTTTGTTTCTATAAAACAGGCTTCACCGAAGGAAAGAACTTCATTCATCTTTCAGTCATCGGACAAGAAACATTTTGTGTGTTTGTTTAATTCAATTTCTTTTCCATCTTCATACAACATATTTTCAGTTCAACAATTGCTATCTGTTGAATACTATTCCTTGGAAACGGTAGCGGAATTTCAGTAACGATGAGTGGAAATTGGTACAAGACGTTCTTCGAATACTTGTCAATGATTGAGTTGAAAACAAAGGAATCGTTACAATTGCTGAAGGAAGACTTGCAAAGAACCGACATATCACTAAATGGCGAATTCAAAGAGTTTTTCGTTCAAGAAACAAACGATCGGTAAGAACGGTTCTTTTTGGTTTTCCTTTTTATTTCAAAATATACATAAAAACATTATACTGTTTAAAATTGAGAGGAGAAAGTTCATATTTTATTTCAATTTTTTTATTTGCTTCTTTCCATAGAATCGCACTAGCTTACAAACAATTCATGTCTACGGTTGATTTTGAAGAACAACTTCTTGAAATTCGTACTGGACAGAAGCCATCCATCGAGGCATCGATCAACAAGAAGACCTTCAAACCGGTTTGGTTGAATGAAATGGTGAATACATTCCTTCCAAGTACACCGACTTCAAATGCACAAATCAATGCAAAAAATGACAACGTTTCATCTTTACCAGATCAAAATGTTCATCTTCAAGTGGTTGATACCCATGAAATCTGTTCAAATAAAAGCAGCAACGCAATTGAAATTGTGCAACCAACAAATGAAATTACACCACCCAACACGCCTGTGCCATCAGTGTTCACCGATTGGGGAGAGACCAGTTCGATTGAAGTCATCGAAAAATCGAATGAATTGACACCACCTAACACGACTATGCCATTAGTATTGAGCGATTATACAAATACCGACTCGGTGAATGTTCCAGAAAACGAACCAAATGACGTCGGAATAACAAACGGTATGCATTTTTGTGACTTCAACAATATCGACGAAGAGAGTTTTTTCGAAGAACAAGCTGCATCGAGGACACGAAACGAATCAACAAATCAAGCAACTGAAAGCACGGATTTGACGTGGGAAGATGTCGAACTATCTTCAGAGAGCATCAACAATCAAATCGTACGACAAGAAGAAAACGAGCGACAAAAGAGGAAAATCGCTCGTGCAACGTCTTTGGATCGAAAATTGAATAAAAGACTAAAGAGATCGACGTATAACACCCGATTAGATGTATACAATCATGTTAGGAGATATTGGAAACATATTTTTATCGAAAATGTCTGATAATTTTGTTTACATGGCATTCTTATAGGGAATTTTTGTGTGTTCATTTTCTATTAATTTTCTAAATGAATCTGTCTACCTTAAAAGCATAACTGACGTGAAAATTTCAATCCAATTATTCAAAATTTCGAATTTTATTTTCATTTTCCAAAAAAGAAGGCCGCAAGCACCAATGGATTTAATCAGTAGTAGCCGTAGATTTCCGTAGTATAGCTGAAGTAAAGAGTTTTGTTTCCAAGCGTTTCCAAGACAACATGTCGGTATCCGACTCCACCCGAAGGTCCGTTGATTCTGCTCTCATTATTGCTCTGAAAATGATTCAAAATGTCCAGAATGAATGTTCCAACACATATGAGTAATGCAAACTTATAACCAACACCAAATTGAACATTGGCTGCGCAACATTATCATAAAGAATGCATGATTTTTCGCTGTTACCTGTTCTACGACTATTTCAATGTAAGTAATGATAGCTTCGAATGCGAACATTTCCGTTTGTCTGACGTTAAATGCTGTTCTAGATTCTTTTCGTGGTGATTTGTAGTGGATCAAAAGTCGATCACCTGTTTGAAAGAAGAAAAATGGTCAGCTTTAAAAGGTTTGATAAATTTGTCGCAAAAAAGAAAATGAAATTCGAGGAAAAAATAAATAAAAAAAAAAACAAATTTACCATTGACACGATTTCCAGCAGTGTGTTTAATTAGTAGTCTTGATGAACCATATTCGGTGAGTGACTCGTTCAGAAAATGACGAAGAAGCTCGTTAATTACCCCTGGTACAGCAATCAATCCATCCAAATTTTCCACAATCGGTGACTCATTTGAATCGACCACCTCATTCGAACACTTCACTGCGCTGAAGGTCAATGCTACGGCAAACAAAAAAGCCACTTGCAGACGAAACATTTTGAATGCACTTCAGGAGACTAGCAAAGATAACTAGTTATCAGGTTGAATGGTAGATAGCTTTATATACATTTTGCTATCTTAACAATATGCATGGCAACAAAGTAGAGAGTGTATTTTTGCTACTGAGTAGGCTTGAACTAAGCTGAATTCAGAGATTGGATCGAGCTTGTAATATACTTGTATAGATATTAAGTGCCAGTATAGCTAGGCAGCATGCGGTGCATACAAACACTCACGCTTGTGTATCGCAATGCATGGTCGTTTGTGTATAGAAGCTTCAACGGTGCAATATTTTATCAGATACACTAAGGTGAATCTCTGCTAAAAATGATCATTTTCAACATCATTTTCAACCATGATCATTTTCAACCATGAAAGCGTTATTTCAACGCTTCGGACGCCTAAGTCAGCAAATTCAGCTCAGATCAGGCCTGCTCAGTAGCAAAAATACACTCTCTGCAACAAAGTATCAACTCAGAAACATTATAAACATTCCTTTCACTTCAGTTCTGGAATGCTTTGTGCTCACAACTTCCATTACGTTGAATGTGGCTGCTTAGGTGCGAAATGTTAGATAAGATATGAACGCTTGCTCACTATTTACCACTGTTGAATCATGTTTCATTCCCAAACAATCGAAAATTGAAAAATTGCAAAAATAAAATCAAACTATTGAAGATAAGAAAAATAGAAAAAGAAAAACAACATAAGACAACATACAAAAAAATCGTAATCAAAAATTGAAAGAAAAAAAAACAAAATAGAAAAATGCAACAATATCCGAACTGAAACGATGTTTCGGAAATTAATAACAGCATATTTATAAAATAATCAAATAAAAACGTATACATTTCAATTCGATGGGTGTTTTAATCGAGACTTCTAGGTCTGAATGGCTGTTGATTAAAAAGAGATAGCTTGATTGCTGCAACTAGGTTGCTTTGATATTTTGAAGATAAGTCTTTTTTGCATCTAGAAAAAAAACGCGATTTTCTGAGCTCGAAAAAAGTCGAACATAATCTCACATCATCTAATGCAACAACAACAAAAAAAACACTTTAAAATTGTTCAAGTCATATATTTGCATCTCTTCGATTTTTTATCGTAAAATGCCTTCGTTTCAGCATAATTTATAAAACATAACTTATTCCTATGGATATATCCTGAGTCATTCAATGAAAAGGTAAGTAAAAAAAATCTCTCTATATACACAATAGTTTTGGCTTATACCAAGGGTCATCCTTCAGTGCAAAGGACTGTGATTGGGCGAAATCGATGGTGGCGTTGTATTTAATTCTCATTTTTCCCGCCTTTCTCGAGCTCCGCGATTTTGAAACCAAATTTTCACGCGCACACACGTTAAATCAAGACGAATCGCCAATTTGTTTGCATTTTCTGAACTTAGGTAATTGGCACGTTTATAGGCAGTTTCCAGTTCATTCAGTTGAAATGGAGTGAATGGAATCCGTGGTAATCGTCCAGGTGTACGTTTGATTGGTCCATTTCGAACTGGTCCTATGATTAAAAAAAAAGGAAGAAAATGATTTGTAATGAAGGTAAAACATTGAATTTGAAATTTGGCAAAGAATGCAATGGACAATTTGGGCAAAATCGAATTTTGCGCAAAAATCAGAATTTCAAACGAAACTGAAAATAATCAGCACAAAAATCTTAGCTCTCTTTTGGAGGCTAGGCCATTCTAATGTCACATTTTAATTTATTTTATTTGTTTTCAAGCACGCTTTACATCATTGTCTGATTTGTTTAATCTTAAAATGAATTATGGGCAATATTTCTTAGATTTCCCAATTTAGATAAAAAAAATTAGATTGTAAGAATTAAAATTTCCATTAGGTGAATCAGAAAAGAAAAATAAATCAAAGAAATGATCAGTACATTTTTTCCTCTTTTTCTCCATAAAATACATAACGTTTCTGTCAAGTGTCGCTTTTCGAGTTTTATTGCCGTGCGGCGCTGGAAAATAAAATAAAGAATTCCGAACATCAACTTATAAAGTTTATTGCCTTTGCCCACTTGCGACCACTTTCTATACCTTTCAATGTCTATAATTTTCGCTACGCAGAATGACATTATCATTGAAAGTATTTCACAAATGCCAACCCAATCTGTTAACGGTGATTAGATACACAACCGGCACTTGTTTGCTGCATTTCTAAACCTTCTATAGTTTATTTTATGTATAGATAAATTTGAATTACACTGAAAAACCGTAACTATTTGAAAATGACTGATAAGAATGTTTGCTTTCCATTTCAAATTGATTTTTCTAGATCGCAATAGTTCACTATAAATAATGTTGCATTGCTATGAAAAATCATTTTAATGTGACAATCGATTTTTGTGGACGCATTCTGTGGATTTTCAAATAGTTTTTCGATCAATTCAATTTTGCTGCTTATTTAAATAAAAACGTTTACATCTTTGTTCATCGCTTTCAAAGAGACAATTTCAGAGAATGAAGTTGACATTGTTCGTTTTGTTCTGCATTTTGCAGTCAATTTTAAGTGCTAAACTTCCGAGTGTTCAGAGTAAGAAAGAGTTTGTTTGATTTATGTTCAACTTTTTATTTATTCTTCGTTCATATTTTCTGTTTGTTCCCATTATTTTGGTTACTGTTCATTTCGTTTTCGACCCAAGCACTTTTTACCAATCGAAAATTTCGAAAAAAAAGTTTTCTTCACGCTAAGTTCAGTTAGTTTCGAATGAATCAATTGTTATTAGTCGATTTTTGAATCGATAGTGGTGAAAAATGGCCTATTTATACCAATTTTCGATTCAAACTCCCACTTTTTCACGATTCAAATATTTCAGTTGGATTCCCACCGCTATCCGATCGAATTGTCGGAGGAACCGATGCTGAAGATGGCCAGGCACCGTATCAATGCTCGTTGCAGCAAAATGGTCGTCACTTTTGTGGGTGTGCGATTATTTCAGGTTAGTTTTAGCGTGGAATTGCGCACGGTTTTCATACAGTTCAGTGTAAAATTAGCGTCTCTAATAGGGAAAAGTGTCCCTTCTTAGAAATTGAAATGATTTTGACATTCGAAGTTTTTGTTCACTTCTTTTGACAATTTTTTTTTCAATTCACCATCATTTCAGAGCAATGGATCCTCTCAGCCGCTCATTGTCTTGCAATGTACGTACAAATCACAGGCATTTACTGTCTCAACTCATCATGTTATTCCATTGAAAATTTAAAAAAAATTCGAATTAAAATAAGACACTTTAATCTTCTATCTTTTGCTCTTCATTACAGAGGAATTAATGGCGTCGAGGTTTTAGTAGGAACAAATGACCTGCAGTCTGGTGGAACTCGTTACACTCCCAAAAAATACATTGTCCACGAAAAATATAATCAACCAGACTTTGCAAATGACATTGGATTGATTCAAGTGGAAAAGATTGAGTTTAATAAGAAAGTGCAGCCCATCAAATATTCATCAAAATTTGTAGAAGGTGGTGCCGCACTTTTGGCCACTGGATGGGGAAGACTGAGTGTGAGTTGATTTTTCTTTTGGTAGAGGTTTCGCATGCGTAACTATAGACTGTAATTTAGTTAAATATAGTTTACCTAAAATGAATTGAACTGAATTATTTGATTATTAAAAACGTCAATATTCTGACAATGATTCCAAAACAGGCCGGAGGACAAGTTCCACAACTTTTGCAAGCGATCAATTTGACGTCGATTACAAACGAGGAATGTACAGCTGCCCAGGGTGATGTTGTTGATGCTAGCCACTTGTGTACATTCACAAAAGCCGGCGAAGGAGTTTGTAGTGGTGACTCTGGAGGACCGCTTGTCTTAGGCGATGAAGTCGTTGGCTTGGCCAATTGGGCTGTTTTGTAAGTGATGGTTCATATTTAATTCAAAGGCATCAGGATTTATTAAAAGGAAATTGACTTAATTTTCAATGACGTTTTCCCTATTTAGGTGTGCTCGTGGCTATCCAGATGGTTTCGCCAGAATTTCCTATCTCTACGACTGGATCATAGAAAATATTAAGTAAACAGAGCTTTTGATCATGAAAATCGATAAATGTCTTGAAAAGAAATTCCATTTTAATAAGAAAACTTCAATAAAAAATTGTTCAATATTAGAAAAATAGACTGATATGGATTGTTTTTGTTTATTCTGAATAATTGGGTTGTCGATGCATGTTTTGCTCATTATTTTCTGTTTATTAACGTGGAAGTTGATCGTTGTTTGATTTGAGCTACTGTCACACTAATTACTTGTTGTGAAAAACATACTTACGATATTGGACTTTTCTACCTTCAATGTTTTGAAACAGTAGAAATAATGACATTTACCCAAGGCTCGTAACACTTTTTACCAACAATTTGAAACTAACTTACAATTTGTGGCCGTTAAGAATAGCTGTCCTTTTGAATTTATGAGGTGATTTAACCATCATCGTCTAATACCATTGATTCTACATGTAAAATAACAACAAAAAACGACAAATGTGACCTCTCGTAGCGGCACAGTTGAAACTAACGAAACAAACAATTGAACATGTCATTTTCATGTTCAGTGTTGGTTCTGTTATTTGCCGTATAGCCAGAGAGAGATGTCTACAGCTTAGTGGCATTGAATGACATTCAACACCCACACACTCAATATTATAGCGACATCTATTATTAAAATAGCTTGTAGTAAACGCATTCATAGCATTTCACTGTAGTTGCGATGTTACCTATTAAATTTCCCTGTGGTATGTAGTTAACAAGTGTCAAACATGAATGTGTCAGTACTACAAGGGAACTTAATAGGAAACATCGCAACTACAGGGAAATGCTATAAATGCATTTACTACAAGCTATTTTAATAATAGATGTCGCTATAATATTGAGTGTGCATGGATTCAACGATGGCGAATTTCATATCAATCGTCAGTTATAAGTTCAACAATTTACTCGCTTGATAAATAATTCACAATATTGATTCAACGTACTCTCAAGTGTGTACAAATGAGCATACTCTTATCAGAATGCAATCAAAGTCGTGGCCGATTTAGATGAACATTGGATTTGTTGAGCAAAATCGATGGATTTGTCCGTCATTTTTGGGTTTACACATTAGAGAAGAACAAATTCATGTGCAAAGACAAGAAATGCAGTGAGCACTTCAGAATTGCTGATAACAATATTTGATTAAATTCCATACATTTCACTGACTCAAATTGCTTTCTATTTAGCCATTCAAGGCTTGCGAAAGAATTTACCTTAGAAATCCTGTAAAAATGAATTGAAGAACGATAACAAATAAAATAATTTCTTGTCCAGAATTTAAAAAAAGTAATATTCATTGAATTCGGACTTCGTAATGTTTATTTATTGAAAAGTAAAGAATAATCAATGATTGGCAGAATAATATTGGAAAGTATCGATTGTGAGCTTTATCTATAGGTATTTTAAACAATGAGTATGCAAATTAAGTTGTTTCAATTGATTGATCGAAGATGGAAATACTGTTTGGGT
>NW_022595303.1:376135-445317 GCF_009176505.1 Sitodiplosis mosellana
TTGTCGTTTCGAACTTTGTTGATAGCCAACAATTTTCATCTATTTTACAGAATGCAATTAAAAATAATCGTTGAAGTCAGATTATTTTATTGAAAAGTAAAGAAAATCATTGATATTTTATAAAATGATCTTAGGCCAAATTTTAACCATTCTACTGAGAATTGATTAAAACACACAAAATTCCATTGTTGTTTAAGGAAGTAAAGAAAATTTGACCGGAAATATGGAAGCATTCAGCTTGAAGATAAATATTCATTTGACATTCGTATATATGTCGTTATTTTGTTGAATTTTCGGAGGTTAAATCGATTTAGTAATATCCGTAGATTTCCGTAGTATAGCTGAAGTAAAGAGTTTTGCCTCCTTCAACTTCCAAAGCGGCATTTTTTTGTCCAGTTCCACCTGATGTTAGGGTAATTTTGCTCTCGTTTGTACTCTGTAAGTGATTAAAAATGGTTAGAATGAAAGATTATGCACCATGCAGAATGTACGTGATTCAGTCTTAAATGAAAAAAAAAAACATCAAAAATAAAGAAGACCGTGCCGAATAGCACCTGAAACGTTTGCAACGCAGACTCTATTGAAAAGAGAATATGATTTTTCTTCGCAGTTACCTGATCAACGACATATTCAATGTAAGTGATGGTGGCTTCAAATTCGAACGATTCCAACTGTTTGACGTCAAATGGTGTTCCAGAATCCTTCCTTGGCGATTTGTATCGGATCAAAAGTCGATCACCTGTTTGAACATCGAAATGCGTTAGTTTTAAAATATTTAATAAAGGAAAATAGTATTTTTACCATTGACGCGTCCTCCAAGATTGTGTTTAATCAATAATTTGGGTGAAACGTCTTTTGTGAGTGGCTCTTTTATGAAATAACGGAAAAACTCCTGGTTTGAGCTTGATGCCGGGATGGAATCATCTAAATTTTCTACGTTTGGCGCTTCATTTGAATCAGTACACTTCACAGCACTGAAAGCCAAAGCCACGGTGAATAAAACAGCAACTTGCAGGCGAAGCATTTTGATTGCGCTCTAGGAAACTGATAAAGACAACTAGGTTTTAGATTGAATGGTAGCCAGTTTTATACATTTCGTTATCTTGATATTATTCATTGCAATAAATGCTCAATTTTATAATGATAAACATTTTATTCGCTTTAATTAACTCGTCTAAAGTGCATGTAGTCACAATGTGCTTGATGAATTAGTTTTGAGAAAATAATAAATCGAGTTCGATCGAGTTTGTATACAGAAGTTATTGATAGAATGCAACTTTTATCGCATCCTATCAATTCAATTGTTGAATTTGTTTTCGTCATTTGTTTGCTACGCTTCATTAATTAAGTGTCTCTTGAAGATTGCACATTTGTTTGAAATAGCGAACATTAAAATAGAACTATGACAATTCATCCATCGTTGTTTTTATTGCGTCTGTTTCGTTACAGATCACCTTTTCTTTACTTTGATTAGATTGGACTATTCGATTCTTATCTACTGGAAATTCCTAGATCTTACAACAATGTAAGAGGTACTCATGTCGAATATGAGCGTTACATGCTATGAGACACTTACTTCAAAAAGAGTTCATATCTTTTGGATTTTAAACAAAAAAAAAAACGAGATACAAAATTCCGTGCAATATTGTGAGAAAAATTGGTTTTCAGGGAAAATGGACATAGTTTTCTCAACTTAAGAACAATCAACTGAAACTCTCACGTGAATTGAAAGTAAAATAGGGTTTCATTGTTATGTCATGGTAATCACGGATAAACGAGATTTAATAGCAACATGAGCTATTTCTATACAAATCGATCATTTCATGAGCTCGAGAATAAAGTCAACGATCACCATATCTCTCTCTCTCTCTCTTACTTTTGATCTAGGTATAAAAGGTCTTATCAAACAGCTGATTTTGCATTCAGATCGAAAATGATCTGCGGAAGAATCGCTATTCGGCCGTTCAAAACTTCAAATAGTTGTAAACTTCTCAAGTGAAACTTCTTGTTCAAAAATTGAAACTTTAATTCAATTTGTTTCATTCATTACACTTTGTTTAAACGATTTTTGTATTTTCTTTTGAGCAAAGTCAATGTCAATCATATGCCGTTTTTCATCAATAACACAAAAAGTCTCTGATAATTTAATACTGAAAATCATTTGCCATAGTAATCAGCTGTGTAATTTAAGTAAAATGTGTTTCTTCCTTCAATTTCCACTGCAGCAAAATTTTGTCCATTTCCACCCGAGGTTATGGCAACGGTGCACTCGTTTGTGCTCTGAAAATGATTGATATTTTTGAGAATGATGAATGAACGGAACATACAAAAAAATGTGGACTTGACTAATCAAATGACACTTTGAACAATGAGAAATGAACATTGAACATATATTGTAACTGTGTGTGACACCGAATACAAGCAAAAAATCATGATTTAATCGCATTTACCTGTGAAATAACATATTTGATGTAAGTGATCGAAGCTCCAAATTCAAAGGATTCCGACAATTTAATGGTGAACGGTGCATCAGATTCAAATCGTACGGATTTGTATCGAACTAGAAGTCGATCAACTGTTTGAAGAAAGGTAAATTGAAATTCATTAGCTTTGATAAGTGTGACTAATTTCGGTGATAGAAAATTTCTAGGGGTTAGACACCAATTTCTAGTATAGCTAGTTTGTTCAAATCGGTTCAAATATGCGTTTAGTTTCTTCTAGTTTTTCTAGTATACAAGCAGAAAGGCAAATATTCTGCTAGTATTTCTAGTATCGTACCATTACTTCTTCCATAAGTATAGCATTGCCAATGCATTTCTTATGGAAGGATTAACGGTACTTTTTGTAAACAAAACATTTGAACTCCATAAGCAAAGCATTGGCAGTATATTTTAAATGAAAGAATTTGTCCATATAAAATCCACTGGCAATGCTATTCTTATGGCAGAGGCATCATTCAATTTTTTCACAAATATTCTTCTAGTAACTTCTAGTATGCTCAATTTTTGCTAGTTTTCTTCTAGTGTTATTTCGTGTCTACCCCCTAGGAAAATTTATGTAAATTTACAGTCTTCACGTTTTCCATTTTCCCATGGAATGTCAATAATTGGTGAAACATCTTTAGTGAGCGAATCTTTTTGGGTATAACGAAGAAATGTGGGATTTACACCCGATGCCGGAATCAAGTCATTTTCTTCAATTGGCGATTCATCCAAATCAAACACCTCATTTGAAGACTTCACAGCACTGGAGGCCAATGCCACAGCGATTAATACAACTACTTGTAGACGAAACATTTTGAATGCCGTTTAGGAAATTGATAAAGACAACTAGTCATTAGATTGAACAGGAGCCAGCGTTATATACATTTTATTATTGTGATAATACTCATTGCAATAAACGATCAATTAAATCATAATAAACATTTTATTTGCTTCAATAAAGTAAAATAATAAGTAAAGTTCTCGAAAGTGCATAAAATCTAGAAAAAAAAAGTTTGTATGAAGAAGTTATTGATAAAATTAATTTTTTCGCAACGTATCAATTTTATTGATGAAATGATTCTCTTTATGTGTTTGCAATGCGTCATTCGTCGCGTGATGATTGGACTTTTTTTCAACGTTCGGAATGAACACAGAACCATAAAAATTATTCATCATTGTTTCTATTGCGAATGCCTCTTTATGAACCTCCTTACCTTTATCCGAAGGGCAAATTCCTTCAAAATTACTTTCTATTACCTAGCCTATTTAGTGGGCAAATTAAAAATTAACTTTTACCAGAAGTCGTTTTATACTAAAAGTAATTTGTTGTTTAAAAATTACTTACATATTATGTTCATTTTTCTACTTTATTAGAAATTACTTTTTAGTGATTTGCCCCTCGCCTTTTTTGATCATTAGTTTGGCCGATCCAATTCTTATAGACTAGTTGGTGTTAGGAGACTTTTATCTGCTTTTTATATTTTGTTTGTTCTTCAAATTAGCACAGAAACAGCCTATTACCAACTATTTAAATGACTGAGTTGGAGCAATGAGAATAAAAGCGATGGATGAGATTGAGACTCTGAATTTGAGGAGGAGTGTATGTTTCCCAGACTTTGTATTGAAAAAAGTAGAGTACATGTTTTCAAACGATTGTCCATCTTGAAATAATTTATTTATTATCTTTTGAATAATACAATAATTGTCTGCTGCAGAGTTATCGAGTTAGACAAGATCAACAATTTTAGTCAAGACACCAATTCTCTTGTCATAAAAATGAAAATGATCAAAAACCAAGATAGAAACATACTCTATTTTATCAAAATAAAAGTCGTCAAAAACAAACCTTACTCTCAATCTCACCTATGGACATACGTTTTAAAAACCAGAGCAAGGAAATGTTGTTCCCAATACTTCATGCATCGTCACTCAACTCGTTCAGAACGTTTCGTTACATGAACAATGCATGGATTCCAAATGTAGTTTTTCGAATTTTTAGCGCAGCTAACAAAAGATATGTAATGTACTAATGTCTACAGTCAGCTTGTATAACTCGCTTTGCTCTATTAGTATAAAAAGCTTTGCTAAGAATTGTCATTTGTATCTGTTATAAATTACCAAACTAAAGCACTATCTTCATGTTACGCTATTTTTTGAATGATTATTCGTGTTATGTTTTTAAGACAGACCATTTCATGTTTCGTTCTCTCAAAACCATACCTGCGTTCCCAACTTCATTCTCATCGATACAAATGTTTCTTTATTCTAAAGCCATAAATATTCACTTCAGAAAAGCATTTCATACGGAATGATTCATTTTCATTCGGAATGGGTTTTCTAGATGTTACAATTTTCATTTTGTAACAACCAACTGCGAAGACACTGAGTTTGATGACTCAACAATGCCAAACATAAGTAAAGTTGGTTGACCTCAATTTCAAAATATTGAATATAGAAATACATTGTTATGCGTACATTGAGAAAATCGAGTTGAAGAGTGAACAGACCCATAAATCAATATTTTTTTTAATTGCAATGCACATTTGAATGAAGTATTTGTTTCAAAGCGAAGATATGAACCAACTGTCAAAATTATTCCATTCACAATAAATCAATGTAATACAAATTTTGTGTTTCCCACGCTTAAAAATAGTGCATCAATCAAATGCGATCAAACCCATCAATTAAAAAAGAATGACACTTGTATTGAATGTTGACCGGGTTTCAAAACAACAGGAAATATAAATAATTTTTCATTCCAACCAATTTTGTTATGTGTCAGACGTGTTACAAAGAAACGTTTTAGTATTTAAATGGTAGAATAATTGAGTTTGAAATCAGTTTAATTTCCAGGTGTTTTTGACACATGTGAAGCTTTTTTGAAAAGAAAAATTAATATAAAAAATTTATTCTTCGTGGACATTTTCAGTGGAAAATAAAAATAAAAATAAAATAAAGTTAAAATTGTTGATCTTCTTTTACGTCTTAGATTCTATATCGTGCAAAACAGTTCCAGATGGGGAAGGTAAGATTTGATCTTTCGCTCACCTACTGACTGATTTTTCGGGAAGTGATAATTAAAACTTAAATTTCAATGGATTTTCATATCACATTAGAATTTTGTCGACGTGCTCCTATATGATTATCCCAGAGCAGTGAATTTGCTGTCTGCCGAGTTGCTCTTGTTCAAAAGCGACTTTCAACAGTAGCTGTTGGTTTTGTTGCTATAAATGCGGCGCACTTTAAGCCTCGCGTGCTAATTCCAACTGGAACATGAATATTGAGCATGTACAGTGCACACTTGGTTTGTTTGTTTGTGCTTGCCCGTGATGTTTACAGTAGGTCGCATGTATGTCAACGCAACAAACAGCTGCTGTTGGAAGTCGCTTTTAAAAAGCAGCGACTGGGCAGACAGCAAATTCACTGCTCGGATACATATCTCGGTTTGACTTCAACATTAACTTTACCCAAAAGTTATTAACAAGTAAACTCACATAAATGTTTTCAACAATACTTCTAATTACAAAATAGCTGGACTCTCACCGTCATTCGGTCGCATTATTGGAGGTACAGAGGCAAGTATTGTTAAATACCAATGCTCTATGCAGACTAACAAATGGCATTTTTGTGGCTGCGCAATTTTGTCTAAAGATTGGGTTATCTCATCGGCTCATTGCACTAAGTTATATGAATTGGAGACTGAGATGGCGGCAGTTGAGATCGTTTATGGATCAAACGATAACAATGATGAAAATGCACATCGCACTTTGGTTGCTGAGCGAAAGTATTATAACGAAAAACACCCAAACAAGTTTGGCAATGACATCGGATTGATTAAAGTTGCGTCAGAAATAATGTTTAATGATAAAGTTGGAGTCATTACATATTCGAAAGAAATTATGCCAGAAACACAGGAAAAACTTAAATTTACCGGATGGGGTTGGACAGTGAGTGTTTACATTTTTGTTTTAATTTTTAATGTACTAAATATTGCACATTTTCAAATAGAATGACAACGATCAAATGCCAGAGAGACAAAGCAACCTGCAAATGATCGATCTTACGCCCATTTCCAATGCTGAATGCAAAAAAATACTTGGTGACAATATTGATGAATCTCATTTATGCACATTGAATAAGAAAGGCGAAGGCATTTGCTATGTAAGTAAAATCATGCAAAGAAATTTATAAAATACATGTATCGTTCGGTTTTTTCCGGCATAGGGTGACTCTGGCAGCCCATTAACCTCGAAAGATGCGGAAAACGAATATGTATTGGTTGGAATAGCCAATTTTGCATCACCGTATGTTATTCTTTACATTCAAAATCATCGTAGAAATTGGGTAAATTTTACAATTATCACTTCTTCTTAGCTGTGGCAAGGGATATCCAGATGCTTTCGCTAAAATTACTGACAAAGCACGTTCATGGATAGAAGGTATCATAGAACCAAAACGTCAACAACCACCAACCAATGCAGTTTACATGTTTTAAATATTTATTTTATGTAATAAATCTTTTAAAAACATTGTAAACCATTAACTCAAAACATGACCATTTTGGCACTTGAATGAATAAACATCACTACGAAGCCTCATTTGATGTTAAAATTGTGAAAATGAATGAATGCCAGAAATAAGATAAATAAAAATAAATTGTTCAAATTTTTCATTAAGAAGTTGCATTTTGTTCACAGTTAGAACGAAAATAAATCAATCTTTGGTAGCGAAAAATTCAATACTATAGATTGATACGATAATCTATACAAAATGATGCGAAAACCACCATATTCAGTCGTGATTATGGCTAAACATCTTACATCATTGAATGATACGCTGAAGAAATCGTTTTAAACTGATGTAATCGAATGTCACAACTTTTAAACACTTCGGAGATTTTCGCAGAAATACGACAAGCGATTGAATCAACTTTACTTGTTTTTGTTTTTTCTTCGCCAATTGGATTCGAATGCCAATTTCAAGGCATGAATCAATGAAAGCTGATAGCAATATATCTATGAATATCAAGCAATCATTTGGAACAGTGCATTCAATCTGAAGCTGCAATTTATTAATAGTTTTAATGATAAGTTACTGAGAATCTAAATCAAAATCTTATTTCTCAAAGTGAATAAAAGTGTGAAGTGAAATGTTGACTTATGCATATTTCACTACGTTTCATCATGCTGTGGTTTTTCACTTCCGAGTAACGGCACCTTCCGAAAACTTTGTGTTCCGTGTAACGATGCTGATCACAAACTAATGTCGCATATCATTTCAATTCACTTGTTGTCCCTGCCTTAGGAATGAAAATCATTTAGTCGTTAAAGATTGCTCAGTTCATTATTATTCATCAAGGGAAAGCGACAAGTTTCTCATTCAAAATATCACTTTAATTCAAATAAAGGTAATATTATCAAGTAATAAAGCAAGTTTTGGTTGGTTTTGTTGTTTCTTCGAATAATAGTTGTGATGATAGCTTGCAGAATTATGTGGCGAATACTTCGAAATTCACGAATGAAGCTCAGGCTAAATAAAACCTAACATGCAATCCAAACATAGTGTTTAGTCATTGAAAATACGGGTAGTGACAAATGGAACTGTCCATTTTTTAGTCAGTAAATTCGTTGGGGAAAGGGCAGAAAAATCGAAATTTTAGTGATTTTTCGATTCTAAACGTTATGAAGAGTGCATCAAGTGTATAAATTGTGGTGTATGTTGATGAATTGTGATAATGTACAACACAGTTACAGAAGCACTGGTTCGGAGTTAGAAATATGTTTACCTAGATGTTTCATGTTGTATAAAGCTGACATTTTGACCTGAAATGTTTTAATATTCAGCCTTTCTTGATAAAGAATAATTTCTAAAAAGTCATGTTTGTTGGACAGAGCTTATACTGATGTTTCTAGGTAAAAATACAATCTCCATGTTTCGATTCGTTGTGAATGCACTCAGACAAGAAGAAGGCGGCTACTTTTACTTTCTACCTGATTTCGTATACATATTGGGGAAAAAAATTCCCCTCCTCAAATAAAATGAACACCCTTTTGACAAAGAGCAATGCTAATTTCGAATCAGTTCATTTCGAAACTCCGAACGGACCAGACGATTTTTAAAAGTGAAATATTATAATTTAAATTAACAAGACTTTTTATTCTGATGTAAATGGCAAAGTTTACTTATCATCTTCAGGCTTCACAACAAACTGACAAGATTTCGTGATAATATTTTAAATGTGAAAACATAATTTGAAAAGTGAAATATTGCAACGGTTTTTATTGCTTTAAAACATAAACATCAATATTTAAAAACAAAATCCAAATTGACACTTTCAATTCTTTAAATAATATTCTACACAAACTCAAAACATATTTCGAAACAGAAAGTATTTGGGAAAGTGAAGATCAAAGACGAACTCATACTTCAAAGAAAGTAAATTTTCAATATTAAAAATGAGCGAAGCAAACAGAAGAAAACTTAATCCAGAAGATTCTCAATCAACGAGTGAAGGATCAAACACGGGATTTTGTTCAATGGACGACGATTACATCAACTAAGTTTTTGACTGGTTATCGATAGAAGATTTGTGTCGACTAAAAGTGACGTGCAAGCGTTTATACTTGCTGGCCAATGATCATTTCAACAAGACGTATGGCCAAGAGTTTGTACGTTATGAAAACATTGGAAGTGATATAATGAACACAACACATAATAAATACCATAAGTCTTTCACTGCACACGCCCGCAATGACATGCTTTCCGAAAGTATAAAAAAAGTATCTGACATGGCATTGGTACTTAATCAAAATGTAAAATATATTTCATGGTCGTCAGGTGATTTATATGTTGATTCAGATGACATGCACATCAGAAACAAGTTGAAAAATGTTAAGACGATTAGAGTATGTACGCTATCCGACAGTTTGTTACAGCTTTTTCTGAATCTGGAGTGCATAGACTATTGGCGTTTTCTAAGAATTGACGAAATATTAGGGAATTATCTGACGATCAAACAATTTTACCTGAAATGCTGTCACCATAATTATAACTATCAGTTAAATATGGAAAATTTCCTCAAACGAAATCCAAATATAAAAGCATTTTCTTCAGATGCACCGGTTGGCACAACGAACTGGTTACTGAGTTCAGGGATTAAGTTTGATGATCTAGTATTGAGTATAGACTCAAGGTGGGGAGAAACTGATGATGATAAAATCATCGGAAATGTGCATTCTCTTCACAAGAATCAACAGATCAAAACATTACATCTGATAATAGAGAAAGAGCATTTTTTGCTCAATCCGAGGTTTTCAACACTCAAATTCCTGTAAGGCATCGAAACTAATACATTAGGGGATAATGATAGAATGATTGCTGCCCTAGCCTCATTGCCAAATCTGAAATTTTTGAATTTTTCGAAAAGATTTCTCTTAATAAAAAGCATTTTGAGTTTTTAGCCCAGAAACTCTATGTACTTGAAGAGTTTCACACAAATGCTTTTCGAAGCACTGATGATATCATTCCATGCACACGTTACTCAGCGAAACTTAAATGCATTTTTTTTTGGTAGGAACATGGGTTATAAGGTGGAAAGATTCATCGCAACCCTTCAAATGTAGAATAAGGAGCGACGTCAACTGGAGAATGCATGCAAACTAAGGATTTATTTGCCCGAAAAATATTAATTGTACATGAAGAACAACTCATCAACTAACAGCTACGGCCTGGTGGAAATCAAACGTACAGAATCCTATCCAATGTCGGGACATCCTTTACGATCATCCTAATAAAATTCATTTTGAAAAAAAACTTTTTGTTATATACATTTTGTTTGTTCGAAATATTTGTATGGTCAGCGTGACATTATTTCCACAAAAGCTATGTTCAAAAGTTGAAAGAAAATTGATTAAATATAATTTTATTCAAAACAATTTGACATTTTAATCATTTATATAATCAATTGATTCAATTTACAAACTAAATCTGGCGCTTCTGCGTTGAACATCAAATGAATTCATTAAACGCATCCATTGTTTGACTCAATACTCTTTTTAGGCTCACTTCATAGGTGCTTGATACACACACACAACTGTCAAACAGCGAAGCGTCTTTACGTGGCAAATATTTTTTTCGTCCAACAAATTCCGAAAATGCGATAATGTTCTAATTAGAATTCAGTCTTATATATTTTTGTCCAGTAAAGTCAAATTGCCATCAAAATCGTGTGTTGTGTTTAGTTTTGTTGATTTATATCACGACAATAGTTGTACTCGGATCGGAGTAGACGTATCTTTGTTCTAGGTATGTAAAATGGATACAATTGGCTGTACAATGCTATTGCATACTTTTTGTTGTTGTGAAAAATCACTTTTTTGCTCATTTCTTAAGCATGAAAGTGTTTGATCTACCACAAATTTGCGTAAAGAATATTTCCATGAGTGATCAATTGACGTCAATTGTGTATTTTTGTCTATTTTTGAAGGTGTTCGCCAGATTGTCGCCAATTGCTGCAGACTACCCTAACCTCAACACGAAAACCGCTCTCAATTGCACAAGAAGTTCGTATTGTAAGTATTAAATTCGGTAAATCAATGCATTGAATCGATTGACACTAGCTTAATGTGGCTCTAATTCATCAATAGTGAAAATGCAACTAACCGCGCAATTTAATGACCATTTTCAGGTATTGACATTGTAGAAGTTGGATACATTTAATCAATATGACAGGCAGAGGCAAGGGCTTCATGGGTTTGGGCAGAGGAGTCAAGAGACAAAGAATCAATTATTTAAGCGAAGATGAATTCTCCGATCAACCATCCGAAGTTGAATTCTCCATTCAACAATCCAAAGATGAATTCTCCGAAGATGAATTCTACGAAGATGAAACATCCGAAGATGAATTCTCCATTCAACAATCCAAAGATGAATTCTCCGACGAATTTGTTACCAAAAATCGAATTCCCACGGAGAGTGTCAAAAATTTGTATTTGGACGATTCAACGGCCGATGTGTACTTTGTGTTCGAATCAGAAGGCATTCGTGTTGCAGCCCACAAAGCTATGTTGTCGGTAGCAAGTGACGTTTTCAAAAAGATGTTCTATGGTGATCTACCCGAAAAAGGAGATGTAAAGATCAGTGATACTACAGCAAAGGCGTTCAAGGTTTTCTTGCAATTCTTCTACTTGTCTGAAGTCAAATTGCTCAAAGAAGACGTCGCTGAAGTCATGGGGCTTGGACACAAGTACAACGTTGCAAAATGTACTCAAATTTGTGTGGATTTCTTGAAAACCACACTCAACATTGATAACGTGTGCCGCAGTTTAGGGCTTGCCATTTTATATGATCTGGATGACTTTAAACAATCCTGCGAGGAGAAGATTGCACAGAACACGTCGGCTGTGTTCAAATCACAGGGCTTTTTGGGAAGTCCCCGATCAGTTTTGGCCAACATTTTGAAAATTGATACGTTGATCTGTCGAGAAAAAGATATTTTCGAGGCATGCATGGCGTGGACCAAGCACGCAAGCAAACAGAATGATTTGACCAAACAGATTGTTAAAGCTCAGCTTGGTGACATATTTTATGACATTCGATTTGGTTCAATGACATTCGACGAGTTCGGTGCATTTAGCCTTGCGTATGGTACCATATTTGCACCAGATGAATACAGAGAAATCGTACACATGATATCATGCCCAGGATTCGAATCAAAACTGTTCAATAACAGTCCTCGAGGATTACTCCAGCAACGGCATCGACTATATTAAATGTTAAATAGAACAAAAGGCTATGATGATGATGATGATGAAATTGAACAATTAGAATAAAAAAAGATTAAAATTCATACGAAATAAGAAGGAAAAAAACCCAAATTTCCCATAGAATTAGATTGAAAAAGGAAGAAAAACAAACACACACTTGCCAATTTATCGATTAATACATTTTTGCTAAAACATGATGATCAAAATAATTTTCTAAATAAAACTCATCTATCAATCGAATCGTGGAAATCTTTACTGTCTACTTGTTTTCATTTAAACCTCTTAATATTCACGCAGTGTCTTTTGAACCATTTATTTGGATTAGACACTTCCATTGAGTGTCTCCTTTTTACAGTGAATTGTGCCGTGTGGCCTAGTATTTATCTACGTTTCTATGAATTCCCATCTTTTTCAACTCAGCACCTGTTTTGAATATGAAAACTGATTCCATCTTAATGAATGGGGTTGAATTTTGGATTTGGCAAAATAGAAACAATGTGTACAACGATGGTCATCCTATCGCATTGACTCTTCAAAACACATAACAATCGTAACTCGACGCTAATACTGCTGATGTAAATATTGTGTTTGGATCGCAATTGATGTGTCCTGAGAGATGTTTTAGGGTGAATGGAAGGTGACAGATGACATTCTAATGAATACCGGTTACAAGGAGTATCTACAAACGGACCGTCTTTCGAAGAGCTCTTCCAGTATTTCTACTAAAGTCGCCAACGGTGAACGCCACGTAGGCAACGTAGCTGAAGTGTGTTCATCATATCAAGTTTTGTAATTACCTATGAAAGTATTTCAAAGTTCAAAATCATTTCAGAGCCATTTACTGCTTCCATAAAACAGTGGTTCTTCTTTCCTGTTGTCTTTCCAAATACTCCAGAAGTCGACTACAAAAACGGTGCTTAGTTCATCGGTTCTGTAATGATTCATTGCTCATGAATTGAAAAAAGTCCCATAAAAATGATGTTTAAAATTAACTGTTCACCAAGTGCTGAAAATGTTGAAAAAATTATTTTGATTGCGAAAATTGATTGTAAGCAAAACAAAGAAAAATCATGTTGAAATGTTCAGCAAAACCCATTTTATGGTATAAATAAGCCCATTCCCACTCATTTCCATCAAACAAAATTAAATTTGAAATAAAAGTCCGAAATATAATATTTTCCTCAATATTTCTATAAGTTCAAAGTGGTTTTTCTTTCTTTATTTGCTTGTTTGTTCTCTGTACTTAACTGCGGTAAATAACATTGTTCAATAATAATGATGTTCGAGCATCTGATGTCTAAATAATATATATTGTAATTTTATTTTATTGTTTGGCTTCTTCTTTTTTGATTTAATAATTCATATCGCATCCGATATAGTATTTATGAATTGTCTCTGTTCAATCTTTTTAGAATTTTCAGCTCAATGCCTGAATATTGTATAAGTGAATAGATTTTTCAAGGAAATTCTTTTTTTCTTTTGTTCATTTGTACAAAATAAATTAAAATCAAGTCTTTCTGAGCATAAATCTGGTAAATTTTCATGGTAAAAAATTTACACACTTCCATATGAGTACAAAAATGTTTATATGATTAAGCATTTTGAATGTAAGTTTTGTTTTTATTTTGTTTTTTTTTGTTGAATAACTGCAAATTCAGCCTCAATTCATTTCATATTAAGGCAACTGTTTGGGGGGTAAATGCTCAGACTCTCCAAAAAATGATAAATAGAAGAAATAAACATGTATTTGATGCCATTCATTTCTTTTGAAATTACACGAAATAAATAATAATAATTACGACAATCTTTTTTGTTGGTGAATGGGAATATAACATAAGTCACTCAAATAGGAAACAATCTCATAGTTTTGCCGGTGCATATTTTTTAAATGAAAATTTTGAACAATATTTCGAAATTTTTAGAAAAGAAATGAAAAAATTGAAGAAAAAAAATCATTTTAAATAGAACTGAACGGATGATACCGCCTATTTGCCGGTTAAAAAGGTAAGAAATCATGTGAAAAAATGTCTTTTTTAAATTTATTATCAACAAGAAAGGTATTGGATTGGAAAAATGAAAAGAAATGATTTTTTCTGATGGAAGCAGTTTGATTTGTTACAAACAAAAAACCTATTCACAACGAATCAGAACGCAAAAGTCATGAAATTCTCCATGGAATTCAGTTCAAGTGTCATCAAAATGTTCAAGAAGCTCAAAAAATTGTCTTTTTAAGCTCGATATTGTCCACTTCTAGCATCGAAAAAAAATCATTTCTTTTCATTTTCCACATCAAATGGAAGAGTCGATATAGGGGTGTGTATGTGATTATGGTTAGTCTGCCTTAATTATAAAAACAGGTTCTGTGTGTGTGTTTGTTTTTTGGTCCACGAGATAATTCCTTATTTACTAGAGCAAAGAAAAGTGGTTGTTTCCTACAACTGAGGTACATCATACTGTACATTATGTTATTTTCTTTTGTTTTTGTTGAATTTTCCATTCTTCATTTTTGCATGAATTTTCTTTTTCATTCCAAAAATTATTTTTTTACTTCAACGAAGTAGTAATCAGAGAATTACACAATCAAAAAATTTCGTTTGCAATTTAATTGTGACATGTAACAAAAAAAAAACGAATAATAACTTGAATTAACTTAGAGCCTTGAGGTAATCGATAAATATTTCAAATATTATGTTGTATTTTTAGTAGTTTATGGTTGGCTATGTGGACTAAACAAAATTGTGTGTGTCCATATATGCTGGCCATTGAATGAGTAGAAGTACAATTATACACAGATTTTATCTCGAAAAATGAAAATTTGTCAAAATTGCTAAGAAAAAAAAAATAAATTTCGGGAATTTTTTTTTTTCACCGAAATTATTCTTCGAGAAAGAAAAAAAATTCTTTGTGAAAGTTTAAATTTGTGAATTTTGAGTTGTCAACCGAATTGCGTTGGTGCCTGCATTCATCAGCCAAGTCGTTCTTGTAGCCGTCGCACAGTCGTTCGATCGAGTGCACACAGATCAAAGTCAAATGTTTGATTGGTGACTTCATAGCAGCCGGTTGCGGCTATCATTTCCACCACCTGTTGCAATTCATCGTTATTATCGAGTGTTAAGATTTTTTGCTGTAGCGCTTTCAATTGCGCTATGTACTGTTTGTCACCGGGTGATTCGGTGTGTTGTGATGATTGATTCATTGGTGGCGGTAGCGGCGGTTGTTGTGCGGATGATATTGGCGGTTTTGTTTCATCATCGTCCGATGACGGTGAACTGGATGTGGTTGCGGGTGATATGTGAGCCAATTTTGATTTATTACTCATTACACTCTCGGCATTTCGTTTCAGATTCACCTGTTTCGATGAGTCGGGCGATTGATGGTATAGTTTTTGAGTGGATGGTGATGCGGTGAGGTGGGGCACGGGCGGCGTTCGACCAGGTAACAATTTTATTGAATCGAGCTGTGTGTCATCTTTAATTTTTGGTAATTTCTCATCATCTTTTTTATAGAATTTTGACGGTGGCTCATCGTTGCCGATGGGTGATTGAGTTTTACGCTTACTCGAATTGCCACTGTCCTCATGTTTCTGTTTGTCCGTTTTATTTTTGCGCTTTTTCTTCTTTTCCTCTTTCGATGCCGAACTCTGATTCGATTTGGGCTCTTTGCTCTTTTTGCCCGACGATTTTTCCGCCTGTTTTTTCGGTGAATCCGTTTGATTGGATCGTGGTGTGACTATTTCTGGGATTGGTTCAATTAAATGGTCCATTGATTGGTTTGTGTCATTTGAGCTGCTCACTTTGTCGGGCTTGGGTGACGTTCGATCCATATAATCATCGTCATCAAATTCACTTGACGATTGATTCGATTGTGACATCGATGCGGGCATTGCATTGGTTTTGGCATTTGAAACACGGCCACTTGTTTGTGCCGTTGGCGTTGGTGCATTGGAGTGCTTGCGATTTGATGACGTTGACATTGGACTTGAATCGGAGATATCTTTGGATTTCGACTTTTTGCGATCTTTATCCTTGTTTTTGTCTTTTTTCTTGTGCTTGTGCTTGCGCTCGTCTTTGTCATGTGACTTTTTCGAATCAGTCGGTGTGGAAATTTTCGGTGGTGGCACATCCAGCGGCGATGGCGGTTTTGTATCGAATGTTCGATATTTGTTGCTTTTATCACGTTCCTTTGGCAATTCATGCTCATCCTTTTTACTCGATCCATTCACCTTTTCCACCATTGTTTTGCTGATCGGTTTTTCATCTTTTTGTTTGGCCTGTTGTTGCATTTGATGCTTAGTATCTTTGCTGTTCTTTTCCGATGTCGATCGTTCGCGCTCTTTTGACTTGTCACGCTTCTCTTTTTTTGACTTTTTACCCGAACTACTGTTCGCCGCTTTTTCATCGTATTTTGAATTGATGCTTTCGTGTCGATTGCTATTGCTTGAACTAGCCCGTGGCGGTGATGCTGAACGTTTTGGACTGCGACTAGTGGGTTTTGGGCTTGGTGGCCGCTTTGATGACTTCTCCTTACTGCGTTCACGAACCTTGGTGGTGCTTTTCTCTTTTCGCTTCTCCTCACGACGCTCGTGCTTGTCATCCGATTTTTTTGTGGATGTCTCTTTGCTACCCTCTTTTGGTGTACTACCCGATTTATCCTTTTTTTCACGCTTCTCTTTGCTACTCTTCTCCGATGTTCGCTCCTTTGGCGGCTTTTGTGATGAATTCTTACTACCACTATTCGTTATTGGTAATTTGCTACTACTACTACTACTATTGCTGAGTTTCGGATCGGGCGAATTCTTTGAGCTTATTATCGGTGAACCGAATAAATTTTCAAATGTGCTCGTCGGTTTTATATCATCCGATTTGATCTTGTGCTTCTTACTACTACTACTGCTGCTGCTGCCACCGACACCGACACCGCTACCGCTACTAGTCTGCGGCCGAGGTTTTGTCGTTGAATCCGGCTGTGAGTACGTACGTTCATCACTCGGGTGCCCTGGTTGATTGGAATAATGAGAAAAATGATTAGTTATTTGGTGTTATGTATGAAATTTGCAATTTAATTTATGTTCAAACTACTGTAACTACTAACTGTTTTTGTAACGGAAGCAATTTAGTACCGAAGTCGGTATCGAATAATTCAACTTTCTTCGGTACATGGAAATTCATGGAATATCTCTATCTTCTTGTACTAAAGCCACGACGGGATTATGAGTCGTATTTAGTTTGTGTGTTCACACAGCTCTCAAAATTGTAAAAAAAACAGAAGGTTATTTTAAGATAAAGCCGTTTCGGTTGAAAGCTATCCTTCTGTAGAAATACGACAAATTTTTTGCACGACTCATACAGGCTGTATACACAAAAATATACACAAATTATTTAGTTTTGAAGCTTGTCGCTTGTTGTTGGTTTAAGTTTGCCATTGGTATTGCCCTGTCGATGTTGTGTTTGCTTGTCACAAGTTTTAATCCGTTGCTTGTTTCTTCTGTTTCGACTTAATTTTCGTACTCATTTGTTTATTTAAATTTTTGTTATACAGAATGAGAGCAAAACGATACATTTGAAAGAAAAAAAAAATTATTATTGAAAATTGATAAAGAAAATTAACAACAACAACAATGGCTTTAACACAAAAAAATTGTTTGTTTTTGATTTATAACTTTGAAAGTAGTTCATAAGCTAAGTATCAACTAACAATATCAATTTATCACTCAAAGACTACAGTTGGCAGTGTAGAAAAGTGATTTTGGAATGACATTTGCACGAAAATGGCACACAATAGAAACACAATACAAAAATGACCACTTAAAAATGGACATATGTTGGCCACAATGACTTTAAAATAACGTAGCTGGTGAAGTCAGAACTGTAACACGGGACTCCTGTTTGGTATGCTGAACGAAGAAAAATATTCGAAAACATCTTTCATAAAAAACACCAATGCGATTCACACAGTATGAATATTGAAATCTTATAGGTACGACGAACAAAATCAACCTTCAAACGTCAACGCAGACAATACACAAACTGTCTCATTACACAGCTAATGTCACCAATAATATGTCACTTAACACACTTACCGTCGTTATTGATCATGATGCCGCCGCCTTCAAGTAGCTTATGACGAAATTCACTCGATGGATTTGATATGTACACTGGATGCTTTTGTACAGTCGTCTTGGAAATGTCCAAGTCATATAAGATTGAGTACTTTTTTGGATCGTCGCGTGGTCCCGCTTTTAAGTAAATATCAATGGGTAAGTTGAAACTGGCGTAACCGGACTCTTTCAACTGGTATGGCGGTTCTTTGTAGACTGAAATGTCAGGTAAAAAATGAAATTGAAATTAGTAAAACCAAGAACAGAAGGATAGAAAATTCACCACACATTGCTATGTGTATATCGGTTTGGATCGTTTAGTTTGGAATGTGTCAAAAACTGAATAAATTTAGAATGGATCGATTTATCGACAGTCAGCAAATAATTTTTTCAAAACTCAAACAAACGGGATATAAACAAATGATACCGTTCATGGAATGCAATTCATAGATAACAAATATGAGTTCGATCGCAAAAAATGCTTCATGAAAAACATTTGCCCACACAAAGAGAGACATTGTGTTTTCACTATATTGTCACTGTGTGCCAGTCTGGCTGCACCACATTCCAAACCTAGCAAATTCCACTGCGACATTCGTTAATATCTTACCTCGGCAGGGTTTTGGAAACGATTCATGTAGATTAAAGACGACTTTTTCAACGAATCGATTAATGATGCTACCATCAGCGCCGCGTACATATAGTTCCCAATCGTGTGTAAATCCTTCAGGCGATGCTTTACTTTTTGGCTGTGCCACATGGCCAATTTCAAATGCTATTTTTATTCGCATTTTGCTGTTGTTTTGGAAGATGGCAATGAAAATAAAAACGAGAAAAAGAAAAGAAAAAGTTATCAATTCCACGTTGTGACGTAATGAGGGTCAAGTGAGCGCCGCTCAATCTCATACTTAGACAACACAAAGAAGTGATGATGTTTTGTTGGTGCGAAGAAAAACAAAAACGTTGACTGCACTCGGAATCACATGAGGCTCCTTTCTGTTTAATTGATCCGAAAATGAATAATTTACGAATGTAAAACGAAAAAAGAAAACCAATCGGAAATTCAATGGATAAAAAATTGTGTGTAGTTTCACGCGTCACACACTTTTATCGCGAACATTTATCTCGTTGCTCGATCAAAGCGCATGGAGCAACAACCAAAACATTGCGCTTGAACAATGAAAACACAACAATCCACTGCGACTTTTTTTTTTCGTTTACTTCTCTCGCGCCGTCAACCTTATTTTTTTTTTAGTGTGTGATTGTACGCGAATCGCCACCTTTACACGGCACCTGAACAAATACACCCTTTGCACACTTTATTCTCCAATACAACGAACAATTTCAATCGCTTGCTATTCCAATCTGCTATTTTTTTTCTCTCGCTAATTCCACAACAATTATTTAAAGAACGAAGAAAAAAATACACCATCGAATATGCTGCACAATCGCTTCATGTGGTTTATAAGTGAGTTTTCATTTGATGTTCGGGGCCCGTCGTCTCTCAGAATATTTTGTTTGCGCGATTCAATTAGTGTCATATCACATACATATACTACCGAAAGAAAAAAACGAAAAATACGGCACGAAATGCAAACTGTCAATGTATGCGTATGTGTCAGTGAATCGTTTTTCTTTATTTGTTGGTTCGTTGGTTCGTCGGTCATTCTTTCTCACTCTATTCCAAGGCGGCTACAATACATCTTCATCATTCCACACATATACACTTACTCTCGCTCACTATTTGCCATTCGTGTTGAACTCGTATGCACTATACTACGTCTATGGTGAATTTTATATGGCGCCAATTTAACCATTTATCTATCTTTGACGTATGTCATCGCGTGAGCCAAGGAATTGTTTTGCTTCGTTTTTTACTCTGTTGAGATAAATTCTTTCGATTGAAATTTAACAATGAAAAAAAGTATCAAAGTACCTAGTTTTTTTACCCATTTTTTTTTATATTGAAAATTTTATTTTTCCACACTTTTTATTCCGTTTGAATGAATTCAACCGGTTTGCATTTGAATCACACCAACGCCATCTGCTCTGGTTCAGTGTCTTCTTTTGTGTACTATTCAACTGTTGACAGATTACACATTCTCACGTACGCTCCCAATTGGAGTAAATGTTTTGAATGTGATTTGATGCGTAAAATAATTTGATGTATATTTTCAACAGTATTTGTAATGGCAACAATTTGGATTTTTGGAGATTTTACTGGCAAAGAATTTTTTTCTGCTGAAAAAAGCGTATTGAGTTAAAAAAAACCTATTTATTTGGAATATTTTCGAATCAATTGTTATTCATTGCCTTGCCATTGACATTCACACACCGTCAGTTTGAATGTAATGTCAAAACACTTGAGTGAAAAATCAAAACAAAGTTGATTCAGAATGACGGAGTGGCTGCAACGGATAAAGTTGCAATTTGGGAAAAACCATTTGCTGTCCTATGGATTACCATTCATTAGTGTTGTGGTCTTGGGACCATTTTTACTTCGGTATTTCGGTGAAGTCAGGTAAATTGCCATCTTTTATTATCTAATCACTTTGAATAGTCAGAAGACATAACCTTACCTTTTACTTGATTCAATTCGTCGATTTACAACAAAAGTATTCATGTTATCATTTTAATTTAAAAAAAAAATTAAGAATATTTTTGTAAATGGAAAACATTTTATTGGGTGTTCTTCTTGAATATGTTTTTTTCTTCTCTTCTGATTATTCGATTTTTTCCATACATTTTCTTCGAAAGAAATTTTTTGTTTCTTTTGTTTTTCTATTTTTTCATTTGACATTTGTTCATTTTCCAGATACAAGTACCGCAAAGTGAAACAAGTGCCAGAGGAAGAGCTGAAATCAATGGGTTTCAAACCGACCGAACAGATAACACTTGAAGATGAATATAAGAAAGTCAAAGAGATGGACATTGAAAATTGGGAACAAAAACGCGGCCCAAGACCATGGGAAGAGACATTTGATGAGCCGAAAAAATGAAAAGCATCCACGTTTGGATAGGATCAATTCATAGTTTTATGTCAGCTTTAATGGTTTTATATTTTCTTCAAGCTTTTTCTACTTTGAAATAAATAAGAAAAGACCCAGTAAAAATCAATGGAAAATCTGAAAAAAGTAGAATTTTGTAAAAATAAGAAAACTTCTCGAATTATTAGTGGTCAAATAGCACGGATAACAAGTATTCATTAAATAAAACCCACTCATCAGTTTTACCATGTTGATCTATTTATTGAGACTTTGGAAATAAAATAGAGTTGTTCTTGTTGTTATAAAATATAATCGCTATTGCTAAGAGTAGGTGATGCATTGCATTCAGTTAGATTTATTTATTTGGATGATTTTGTAAAAAATAAATCAAAATATGAAGAAATCGAGTGATATTTTGCCATGCCCAAAAAATGTGTTTAAAAATTGTTTTGTTTCATTCAACTTATAATTTAGAGAGAAAAAAAAGCGGTCTGGTTACAAAATGTCTCTTTCGTTACACACAGACCATATATTATTTCGATACAGAATTATCGAAATTTCATTCGAACAAAGAAATTGTTTTTTTCCCGTGGAAATATATACCTTAAAATCTAAATGGATTTACATCTAAAAAAAACGTACATTCTTCTTGTGTCGATTCTGAAGAAAGATGTCTATATGTTGAAGGGATGTGTATTTGATTTAAAAGGCATCTTCATCTTCATCGCCCCAGTCGGAGGTGATGAGTGTTTTGAGTTCATTTTTCTGTGTCAATTGTTTTTTATCCGTTTTTTCACTGCCCTTTGTGTCGCTATCCGTTTTGATCGTTGGTTCAGTTTTGGCCTCAGCGTCTGATGATTCGTGTTTTTCTTCGCTCACACTTTTTTCATCTTCATCGAATTTCTCTTGTGAATCCCAATCGTCGAGTATAGTCTTGGCGCTGTCATTGTTTCCTTTTTCCATTTTACTGGCATCGACTTCATCACGCTTGCGTTTGCCTTTAACTGCCGTCGATGACTTATCATCGGGTTTCGTTTCATTCGATTTTGTTTTTTTAGTCGTTGGCTCCTCAACATCAGCTTCGGCTTCAGCTTCGGCTTCAGCTTCGGCTTCAGCTTCGGCTTCGGCTTCAGCTTCAGCTTCAGCCTCTTCATCTTCCTCCGACCATTCACCTTCCAGTGCTGAAATCAGTTTATTCACTGGTTTCTCATCGCCAGTCTTTTCCGTGTCATTCGAAGCGTCTTGCTCTTGAACCACTTCTTGTTGTGAGTCTTCATCGGCACTCACATTTTCCATGGAAGCCATTTCATCTTCGGTTGAATCATCATTTTTGATTGTTTCCTCAACACTCTCTTGACTTTGACCATCAACATCCATGCTCTCCGCACTTGTGTTGTGTACATCACCTTCTGGGCCGGCTTGTTCATAGCCAGCATCCAAAACCATGACAACATTATCGGACAATTGACCCTCTTGACCTTGCAATTGCTCAAGCAATTGTGCCTTTTGTGCGGCCGTCAATTCCAATTCCGAACCTTCTTCGGTGATAAATTTCGTAACAACTTCCGTACCATCGTCATCCTTTTTCAAAATCTCACCATGCACATCAGCCATAGCGGCTTCGATATACTGCGATTGCAAATCCTCTTCATACGTTTCAGTTGTGTCCAAATGGGCATTTGTATCCAAAACGGCAAGACTTGTAGCAATACCAGATGCAACATTGCTCAAACCCTCTGCCTCTGAACTTGGCTCTAGGCTAATATTTTCTGTTGCTGTGGTCACCAAAACATTACCACCAACCTGGGAATCGATTATAAATTGTCCCTTTGCCGGCAATGTGATATTCGACAAAACTTTGATTTTCGATTCGCTAGCCGGTGCTTGAGTGGCTTCTGGATGATTTGGAACATATTTGTCGGCATCATCTTCATATGTTTCTTCATCGGAAAAATCCATGACACCATCCTCTTGGGCACGTTCTTTGTGATTGCTGCGCATGTGTGCGTACAATTGGATCTCCTTTTGGAACGTTTTATTGCAGTAAATGCAATGCTGTTGACCATGTGCCTGATGATCCTCTTCTTTGTGCTTACGCAATGCAGCCTGATCCAATGCAATGAACGTGCACAGGCCACATTTTGGAAATTGCAAATCGGCCGGCGGCTTAATTTGATGCTTTGTCAAAATGTGATAGTGTAAATCATTCCGTTTGACCGAACGATGACCACAGTGCTCACAGATCCGTGAATCGATCTTTTGCTTGTGAATGTTGATCAAATGGCGACGAAAACTTTTGTATGTTGGAATCGAAATTGGACGACCGTCAACGCCACAGTCCAAACAAAGCCATGGACCGGTCATATTTTCAGCACCCTTTGCAATCAGGGCATGCATCGTGCGACTGTCGATCTTTTTCGGTTGAGCAGCCGGCGTTGGAGTCGGTTTAGCAGTTGGTGTTGTCGCTTTGCTTACTGTCACCTCAGACTTTGATGGCAATTTCGATTGTACGGTTATTGCTTTGCTTTGCTTAGCCGCTGCCTGTTGCTTGCTCGTCGCAATTGTCGATGGATCCTTTGTTATGGCCGATACAGTCACCGGACTATTGCCCTTTTGTAAGATTTTCAACTTGATGTTTTTGTTGTTCTTCACCAAGTGCGGATACTTTTTCAAAACTTCACTGATGATTTTTGCATGATTCACCGTACCACCCGATTCACTTTTGATCACAACACTGCCGGTGTTCTCACCGGTTGGATCCTCTTCATCGTCATCGTCAGCATTTTGGAAGTCCTCTGCATAATAGTCCATTTCTTCGTCGGCTTCTTGAGCCACAATATCCTTTCGCAAACGATGGGCTTCGGTAAACTCTTTGATCTCTTCGATGTTCGGCTTCTTTTCCGGCGGTGAAGCGATCGATGAATTGGCCGAATAAGCACGTTTCACAGCGGTAGCTGAAAATTTAGGAAGATTTTTTTCTAGTTAAATTTGTGTTTATTTCATTTTGATCCCATCTCAATGTCACTCACCTGTGCGCTTAACCTTCTCGAACGTAGCATCGTCATGATCCTCTTTGCTTGTGGTCAACGGTTTGCTTTCATAAGAAATGTTATCGAATGAGCTCTCGAATGCATCTGTATTGACATCGTCGGTGCACTCAAACCTAGACGGTCCTTTTACCGACCCGGAAGCTGCATACTTTGCCACCAATTGAACGGGTTCGGGTAGATTTTTGCGAATGTATGCCGATGTTGATGGAGCGGATCGAATCAAACTGACCGGTGATTTCTCTGTTTTTACTTTAACAGCTTGTACACCATACGCACCACCGCGCGGACTAACCGTTTTTGCCGGTTGTTGTGCTGGCCGACGTTGTGTGTAAGTGCGCTGTGGAGCTGATGGCCTTGAATATGTGTTAACACGTTGATTTGTTACTGCTCCCTTGTTCAACAGAATCGGCGCTTTAACTTGTTGTTGACGCAATGACTCACCAACTGTTCGCTTGTGTGCGTCTAATAGCTTCAATAAAACGGTCATATTCATGTCTTTGGCCGTTTTTAATAGACGAGGATACATATTCACCTCGAACTCCAATGTGCCCGTATACATGAAGTTGACAATGGGCACAACAACATCGGCTTGCAAATCCTTTGGCATTATCAAAATGTCATCTTGTACATTGTACTGCGTTTCGAGGACATTGAAGAAATCAGTACATGCACTCAACACCAATCGATGCACTTTTAACTGCGAATTATCCTTGAATTGTAGCGTTAGGTCACAGTAATCCGTCTTGTTGAAGAAATTTTGCAACTTTTGCAGGAAAAATACACCCCAATTGTCCACCTTTACTGATTTTACCTCGACCATCGTGAATGATTTTTTTTGTTGTTTATGAATGACGATTTTTGAGCGACAGATTTCTGTATATGAAGGAGAAAATTGATAAGATAAGTGGAAAAATAGGTTTTTGTGGGTGGAGCAATTGAAAAACTGGGTAAAACTGAAAAAACATGAATAAAAGAAAGAAACATTTCAAGTCATTTTCCAAATTTTATGGTAAAATGACAGGAAATTTGACATTTTTTCATAAAAATAAACTAAAATACCCATAAAATAAAATACCAAAAAAAAAATCTCAATTAATTCTCATTATCGTTGGAATAAATTGAATAAATAAGCAAAAATATCTGAAATTTGGCCATTTTAGAGTGAACATAAACATTTTTAAATAGATTGAAATTATTTAGATGGGTAAAAATGCAGATAAATGTTGAAAATTCATGGAATTTGATTTTAAAAAAATCAAAAAACAAAAATCAAAAGAAAAAACAATTTCAAAAAATCACGAAAATCAATGAAAAGTGCCAAAAACCCTAAAAAAATATTTCTATCAGCCTTCCAGGCTCTCCAGCTGAACGAAAAATCCTAATGATTTTTTTTCCAAATCACAATTCAATTGCTCGTGACGATTTGTCAGCGATGAATCGCCTGAAAAACGGTATAAACTCGATTTTGAATGGAATCGAAACGGAGAGCTTTGAGAGCCCTTACACACTCGGTGAATATTTGTTATTTTACTTAAAATCGTCGTGTGATTAGAAAATATTTCGATATGAATTGTGTGTTTCGTTGAGTACGTGAAATGTGAAACTTTCAGGAGCAGCTTACAATCGTGAGCAGCAACGCACAGTGCGGCAAAAACCCAAACTAAACACCGAGCCGAGAGAGAAAAAAAAACCAGAACGATTTATATGTTATATGTAGTACGTAAAATAGTAGAGGCGACAGCGACGACGACAAACAACAACGAGCGAAAGAAAGAAAATGGAGAATCGAATGAAACTTTCACAAATGAATTGAACAACTTGAGCGCCTCAATGTTGACGATGATGCGAAGTGAGTCAAAGCACAAAATCATTGAATGTGTGTTTCGGCTATAGCTGCTGTTGTTGTCTTGTACTGGGTTCATACGGACGCGACAGTGCTGCCACGCTGATATCAATGCAATATATAGACCGAATTGTGAATTGTGTGCAAACTAAATACTCCGAAGCACACATACAAAATAGGTGGCACAGTGTATGGCTAATGGCTTTCAATGAAATTGAATATCGGACGAAATTGACTTGGAAATCCGAATATCTAGTGCTAAAAAGTCCCGTAAATTTGATATAGAATGCGGCACTGTACTTTGTGAACTTGAATTTCCATACGAAACAATTGTGACGACTGTTTTTTTTTTGTTCTATCGGTATCGGGTGTTTATGTTTTGGTTAAACACCAATTATTTAGATTTACGAGAAAAGTAAATGTTGTTGTTATTCATTTTGAGCAATTTGTCTCGTTCGGTCTCACACAGACGGTGATTTGGTATGCCGCTGCATTGCATCTACACGTACACACATACGACCATCATGAAGAAAAATATTATTTTTCTTCTTTCTGCCGAATTATTCCAAAATTATTTCGTAGCTCGTGTTAAAACTATGCATGATTTATTTTCCGGCTCTTGCATTCGCATTTCGTACATTCGTTCATTCTGTTCCGGCAAAACAACTTCTTTGACATGACTTCACAATGTTTTTTTTTTTGCTTTAATTACTCTCTTTCTCATTTACTCTCTTCGCAAAATAACAAAACAGAAAAATAATCCAATTTTCGTATATTACTTAAATTTTTTTTTCTTTACACACTTTTTCAAAACAATCGAAAATATTATCTGCTTCAAGCGATGAATTACCAAATTTCTACTGTTCTTTTTTTGATTGTAACAAATTTTGTTTGATTTTAGCTGTTGTGGCGTTGTGTTACGACATTAAACTAATGGAAGAAAATATCATAGTCGTCGCAGTCGCGACAAAGAGCTTTCAATATCACTTTTGCAAATGACGCGCATCGAACTTTTGCAGAGGGCGACACCAAAGAATTGGCAGCGAAATAGCGGTGACAACACATCATCAGACAAGTTCAACGTGAAGTTGGCCACAAAATGAAGCTTTTTGTTGGATTTCAATTAAACACCAAGTTTCACATAGACTTTGTAGATATTTTTTTTTCGCTCGTGCCACAGAAAATCCTTTTAAAAGTCTATTTTTATGCAGACGAGGAGACGAAGGTATTTCTCTTATGATTTTGACTGAAAAGAATGAAATTTCTCTTTTTTTTAATATTATTATGAAGAAAATGTTCCCTTCACGAGTGATTCAATTCAGTGATTTTCGACTCATTTTCGCTACACATCAAAATACACTGAAAATGTACAAAATTGAAATGTGTTGAAGAAAAAAAAATTTATTTTCATCAAATTTTCATTGAAAATTCAATAAAATCCATTTCCAATCAAATTGTCGGCAAAAATCTATTTTTTCCAATCAAAAACCTCAATTGAAGCGACTTAATTTAACGATTTTCATTCAAACCAAATGCTGTGGTTTATGTAGTCTGCGAAATTCACCACGATATTGACATTTGGACGACCCTCAGTCGCTGTGTATTAATGACTGTGTTTCTATGTTTTTGTGTGTTGTTCAGTGAACAATGTTCACCACATCGATTGTAATAAGTTATTGCCAATAACATTGATTTGGCCGTTTGCAATAGAAATACGATTTTCTTCACTGCGTCGAATTGAATAAATGTTTGAATGAAACTCAATGAATCATGCATGGTTTTTTTTGCACGCAAAAATACTCTCTTCATTTGAAAAAAAAAAAACCCTTCATTCTATGTGGAACTTGCTATGAAGGAATATTGATTTACCAATAAAAACAACAAAAAAAAACAAAATTTTGTTCAACATTTTACTTTGAATTCAGTTAGATTGGCCCTATGATGTGTTCGACACAATGACACATACTCATGTGTGGAATAAAATTTTCATCACACTGTGACCAATTCATTCATTTATAAGTAATTTATGAATTCGTTACAAACAATTGATTGAATATGAAAATTAATCAATATGAAGAAAGAAAAATTGATGATGAAAAAAGTGTTTGAGTCGAAGAAATGGAACAAAAAAACACTTCAATATCGTTATGTAAGCCAGTGCCAGTCTGAACTCGGAATCATCAGCACTTGAAAGATTGAATTTGCTCTTTTCAGATCCAAAGAAGAAAATTTCTTTAAATCTCTGAACCTGACAAATTCATTGATAAACTCAATTCTCTTGATTCATTTTGAATATTTTGAGGATATTTTTTGGTGAGAAGAAATTTTTTTTACGTGCATAAGGTATTTTTTAATGATATCTTTGATTTAATTTCTTCATTTTTTCTGGTTTTTTATTTGAAATCGATGATTTCATATTTCGTCCTTCATCAAACTTTTGATCAATAATTCAATTCAACAAAAGATTTGTTCTTCAAGCGTTCAGTTTCCGTATTGAGCCAATATGAAACTACTTTTAGCTGTGGTTTTTATCCTTTTCAGTATTGGTATGTACCATAAACAAAAATAGTTTTTCACACATAGAATCGACCGATTTCAAAAGGCGCTTTACAATATAATTTCGATAAAAATATATTTTGAAATAAAAAGACATAATTATAAAATATTGTTTAGTATTTAAAAAAATAATTAATCATTTTTTTATCGATCGATCGATAATTATCAATCATGTTTTCCACTCGTTCAATAGTTCCAATACGTTCCAATGTAAGGTGTGGACCGGGTCGAGTGGAAGATGTCAAGGTAGTACCTAACAATAATGTGGTGCTTAAATTGGTTAATCTTCCTACTTTATTCACAATTACAAAAGAAATACAAAAATTAGCCGCCAAGAAAGCATACGAAGTCAACTATAGAGTATCAGTGTTTACGAAAAAAAATTGTAACAACACTCATGTGATTGATTTTGAAGTAATCAGAGATAACGAAAAGGAACATTAAAAAAAAGATTTCACATCTTAATGCGACATTAAATTACAATTTTAAATTTTATTCATTGAATTACAAAAAAAGAAATAGAATAATCCCAGCGTTTTTATTTCGAATGGTTGAAATTCTGTTGGGGCTGTTGTCATTTGTGACAGCCTATTAGTTTATCTCATTCGGAGCCAAACCAAGCCAACTATATGGTATAGAATACTATTCCATTGAATCATGATGTATTGAATCTGAAATTACTTTTTTCTTTCAATTTGACTGTAATCAATTCTTTTCAATTTATTATCATTATTATAATTCTCTATTGACTTGATTCAATTGTTCTACATATATAGAGGACGATTGAGAGGGAAAACTTCTGTAAAAACAGCAGAATACGTTATTATTATTTACATGTTACTTATACTTGCCACGCATGCAATTTACAATTTTTGAGTTCATTAAATTCAATCAGAAAGTGGAATCGAAAACAAAAGCCATTAATAAACTGGGTAATATCCATTGTGTGAATATGTTCCTTCACCTGCAGTAGGTCTTTTATCTAATAATAAAAATATTAATGAATCGTTTCGAAAGACCAAGCATGAAAAAATGAAACAAAAACCAATCCATATCTTGGAATTAGTTGAAATGTGAAACTGCTAGCGTACAGTTCCAATTTGCTCTACAAACTTTTTTTTTATTTCGACTAAATTTGATGCAATTACCAAGAATAATCATCATCTTGAATAAGTTTCGACTATTTGGAATCGTTTTGATCTATGCAAATAGCTGAATAAGTGTATAAGGTACTTTATTTGAAGCATTTCCATTTTTGATCATAAAATATTTCTATTTTTCGATTACTTTCTATAAGGCAATTCCAACAATTTCAAATTTTTCTTTCTATGGACATTTTTCACTGTATTTTACCTTCAACATTTTCATACAAACATTAATTAATGCAATTTTTTCTTTGAACTTTAAACTTTAGCTCAACATGATAATCTATTTAATTTTGGCTGTTCTTGTCCTTCATATGAGTATGTACCATGAGCAATAGTGAACTATGATAAAATTTGACAAATTAAGAACAAATTCAGTTACAAAATTTGAGTTAAAAATGCATTTGGTAATGTTCTATAATAGAACTTCTATTTCCTAGGCGTCCGATCATAGAAAATAGAACCTTTTTTGGCTTTTAAACTGTACATATCTGGAATTATCCGTTAAGATAGAGCAATTCAATTTATATCAATAAGACATATATATACAGTCATGGACAAAATTGAGCGTACGCCTATAAACGAAGGGTTGTAACAGTGATATGATCGGCACATGAGCGCCATCTCTACTGATTGCCATTATTGCAATGTAAATGAATAGAATGTCTGTTTCTTCTTCTTCTTTTTCTCAACATCAATTGCATACGACTTATGGTAACTCTCCGTAATCATTAGAGGTGGCGCTACTTATGCGCATCAATTGACTTTTGCATTAGCTCTTATGTACTGTGCGTGCCTTTTGCCTATAAATTTGTGTTTTATTTTTTCCAGTAACTTTTCATCTCAAATGTAATATATCAATGGGAAGTACATGAAAAATGAATAACATTGGCAATTTTGAACATCAAAATTGGCCGGCCAATAGGCGGCTTATGGCCCTCGGTAAAAACGGCCAAAAATTCAACTTTTTCCCCAGCCGTTCGATTTAAAAAGTTTAAATGCAGTTTCGAAGGCCTTCAGGAGCAGATGCTTTTAAACGCTGAAAACTTTCTGATTGGTTTCAATTGAATTTTTGGCCATTTTTACCGAGAGCCATAAGCCGCCTATTGGCCGGCCAATTTTGATGTTCAAAATTGCCAATATTATTGATTTTTTATGTACTTCCCATTGATATATTACATTTGAGATGAAAAGTTACTGGAAAAAATAAAACACAAAATTTATAGGCGTACGCTCAATTTTGTCCATGACTGTATATATACCACAAAACTGTCAATCACAGTCTGGCATTAATTCCAATAGTTTCATTTTTAATGTACATATTTGTTAGTGTCATCGAATGGATCACAAACTGTACATATACAATATGGACCGGCTTAAATGGAAGCAGTCAAAATGTAAGAAGAATAAAGATTTGCATACAGTAAGATTGACTATATAGTCGTTCAATTGCATTCGATGGACTTATAACGTTCAAAAAACATAGTTTCTTCGATTCATTTGCCCAAACGACTGTTATTCAAAAGACAGTTGAATCAAATCGTAGAGTATTTTTTGCAAAAGTTGATTACAATCATCGGATTTATAATGTTGAAGTTATAAAAGATAATGAATAAATTGAAATGAGATGAATAAAATAGAAAAAATGAAATGAAAAAATCTTTTGATATGATGGAAAATGATAAATGAAAAAAAAAATGATTAAACCTCCAATTAAAAACATATCATATTGATAAAATCCCGTACAAACAACCAACAAAAGTCATAAAAAATTCATACAAAAAAGCTGACAACAAAATAATTGTCAAATAAACAAATAACTCGCAAACAAAAAAATGCACAAATAAAAAACAATTTCCAAACAAAAAAAAAACGAATTTCAAACAAAAACAATCCTCCTTCCAAATGCTAACGAACATTCGTCCAAACTTCAAATCGAAACAAGTCATTTTCACCACCGATGTTGACATGTGGACAGCCCTAGCCGGCTGTGTATTAGTGTGTGTGCGATTCACCACATCGATTGCATTGTTCCATAACAGTTTGACAGTTCGCCATCGAAAAACCACAATTTTCTGTGCTCTCCGGTTTGCGTGTTGCATTTAGACGAATTTGGACGACATTTTTTTTCTCACTTAATCACAATTGAGTACGATATCAAAAAACAAACAAACATTGATTTGCTCGCGAAAAAAAATCGATTTATCTTCAATTGGTTTCGATACATCGTAAAAAAAATTTGCAGCCAAGAAAAAGTGAATAAATAGCGATAGGAATTGAGAGCAAAGTGAACTTAGAATTTAGGTGCAAGAATCACAGAGAAACAGCAACAATAACAGCTAAAATGCCGCCAAAGCCAAAATTTGCAGACGGTAAGCACTTTTTGTCCGGTCTTTGTTTTATTCTTGCTTTGTTGAAATGTGCACGCAAAGCGATTTTCTTCTGTATCAATATTTATGGATTTTTGCATTTGGTTCATTTTGTTTAGGTGAAAGAGTTCTGTGTTTTCATGGTCCATTGTTGTACGAGGCAAAAGCATTGAAAAGTAGCATCACTAAGGATAAACAAGTCAAATATTTCATACACTATGCCGGATGGAACAAAAAGTAAGTGGTTTTTGCGAACATTTGAGGTTTGAACTGAAAAAAAAAACGATTGAAATTTTTTTTACTGTCGTTCAAATCGCACTATCGACTGGGACAATCACTTTAGACGTGACTGAAACAAGTTGATCGCAATCAACTGTTGGGCTTACGATGAATTCGTGCTCTATCAATGAATATAAACATAAAATATTGGCACTTTTACCGCGAAAGTTGATCATTATTTCCATTCAGTTTTTGTTGCTCACCTTTTGCCGATATCCATTATCTGATGACACAAACACCAAGGGTTACGTTAATAATGTACTTTGACAGAATAAAAGGCTTCACCGCAATATTCTGGTAGACATATTTCAGTCAAAAGTGATTATTCTACGTGTTTTCATCGAATAGTCTTTGCATCGTCTTCAACACATAACAAAAATACTAACATTTTCTTATCTTCTTTGCATCGCGTAGCTGGGACGAATGGGTGACTGAGAACCGTGTGCTCAAATACAATGATTCGAACCAACAGAGACAAAAGGAGCTGACAAAACAGTATAGCGCTAAGAATAAAAAAGGTACTTGGATCAAACGCCAATTCGATGCTATGCTTTATTCAGGTCAATGTGTGTGCGTGAAACCATTTTTTTCGATTTAGAAATGTTTTTTCTTTCGATTAGAAACAGAAATGTTACACAAAGTTTGCAGAGAGAAACATTTTTTGTTCAAGAAAAATGAATAAGCACAGCATTGAAAATAATCTACCAAAAATTGGAATTAATTCCAAATTAAGATGAAATTTTAATAAATTTTTGCGGAAATTTCAGTACCAGCAACAAAGCCAAAGAAGCCTGACACGAATGCAGCGGGCAAAGACAGTGATTCACGTGCATCAACACCGTCAAAAGATGTGACACCGACCGAAAAGACGACACCAAACTTGAATACATCGTCAACATCACGAAGCCGTGCACCGAAGCCAGCTTCAGCTACATCGGCAACCAGTACACCGAATCAGGAACAGAATACATCGCGCGAGTTGAAACGGGGTGGCTCGGAACGTGATAGCCGAGATGAGGGACCAAAGTATGTATTGAGATTTGACTACCTTGTTTTAGATTGAATTATTGGATAAATTCTTTTAGATTTGTGTGATTTGACCACACGGCTCTAGTCTTTCTTAGTTTTTTTGCGGCTCTAATTCTACTGTCAACGAGTTTTTTTTATTCTTTTTTCAATTCTCCAACGAGTTTTATTCCACATTGTGGAATCCACAACGAATTTTGTTCCTACGTCTGAAATTTTCTCTTTTCTTCCATTTAAAATTTTCTGTTGTCGCCCATTTGAAACTTGGGTTAAATTTTTCCTCCCATTTCCATATGCAATTTGATATAAAACTTTCTCTTCTCTTACTAACCCGATACCCATTTTCCGCAGGAATAAAAAGCGATTGAATGATCCGAGTATTGAGGCAGATGAGACGTTCCACACAAAGACAGAGGTAAAAATCAAAATACCCGAAGAGTTGAAGCCATGGTTGGTGGACGATTGGGATGCCATCAATCGGCAGCACAAACTGTTGGAGATTCCGGCCAAAAAGACGGTCAAAGATATCATCGATTCGTATATTCAAATGAAAAAATCGAATAAGTCAAAGGATCAGGGTAAAGAGGCGGCCGTCATTGATGTTATGTACGGTTTGGTGACTTATTTCAATGTGCTGCTTGGTTCACAATTGCTCTACAAATCGGAACGGCCCCAATATGCCGACATTCTCAAAGAGTATCCAGACACACCGATGGCCAATCTGTATGGTTCGTTCCATCTGTTGCGGTTATTTGTGCGCCTTGGTTCGGTGCTCGCATACACGGCACTCGGTGAGAAGGATATCAACAGTTTGATGCAACATGTGCAGGACTTCCTAAAATATCTGGTGAAAAATATCGGCATCTACTTTAGTATGCAACACTTTGTCAACGTGACACCAGAGTACTCGCGAAAGGCACAATAAATTAGCCAATCACCATCTCTACGCATAGACATTAAGCATAGCCACTAAGTTTTCCAATTGGGACCGTTTTCTCTCAATTTTGTTCTCTTCATCATTTCGACGCCATTAGTCCCTATTTTTGTATTATATTTTTGTTTGACAATTGTTATAAACGAAATGGAGATGATCATTTTGGCCACACCGTCGACTATTTCAAACGATTTTCAAAGGAAATGAATATAAATCTATCGTCGTTGTACTTTGCCAAAATGCAGTCAGTGTGTCTCTTGACTCACAAATCAAAATGATTTAGTATTTTCTTTAGAAAATGAAATAAGGCACATCGATCATGCCCGCTTTTTTTGTTGTTGGCCCTTTGAAAAAAAAAAAACAAATAAATAAACACACACATGAATTATATATCATTTGTTTTCCCACACGCCCAATTGAACGACTGTTTTGAGTACCATCGTGCCGTTTTGGAAGAAAGAAGAAGAAAAAAAAAATGAAACAGAAAGAAAATTGTGCCGTTAGTTAGAATATAACATTTCTTATCGAGACAAGACATAACAATTTATCCAAAACACATTTTACCTAAATGAATTTTAGAAAACTTAACAAATTATGACCGATTTTCACTACCTGCTCGCCTAACGAGCCAAGAAAAACAAACAATATAAAAATATATATTCTATCAAATTAATCAACACATTCAATGCTAAAGACAAATTACACACATTTCTAATGGGCACACACACATACACACATACTTTGGATCAAATCTCCCGGAATTTAATGATACGAACAGTGGATTTGCATTACACAAAATCACACATAACTATGTGATCGAATGACCATTTAGCCATTTCATTGTGAAACAATGTTTGAAAATAAGCCCCAAACCAACACCAGACAAAAAACAACAAAATAAAATTATGTGCAAGAATGTAAATGCGATTGAGTTTTATTTGAATTTTCTGGCTTTACGTGCAAAAAATTATATGTACTATGTTTGTTGCGCCATCCTAACAGTTGATAATAATTTTTTTTGCAGGCCAACATTACAATTGTCGACAATCTGATGATTGAAATGAGTTCCATGTTGGCTGGATTTCATCTCCGGTACGGATTATTGGCCAAATATTTAGTGAACCACAATGCTCTTGATTATATTTATCAACATAAATTATGAAATTCGAACAAGAAACCTAATAAAATACACACTCATGGTCCAGCAAAAAAAATTTCATACCCATGCTGGAATTCTACGACACTTTTTTTGCCGAATCGGAATCTTGTCACAACTCCATCCTCACATCATCTTTTTACTCACCGTTCCATTAGATTTTTTCTCACAAAAAACAATAAGAATTATTTTTCAAATATAAATAAACGGATCCAAATTATTCACAGATAATATTGTATGATTCTTTCCGCATTTTCAAAAAAAAAAAATTCGGTAACTCATGAAGTTAGTAGAATCATTCTAAATGAAACTCCTAGTGAGCCACAATCGGAAAAATTAAATCGGAATTTTGAGAATTTTATTCGAAATGATTCTACCAACTTCAAGAGTTACCGAATTTTTTTCTGCAAATAACGGGAAAAATTATCCGGAATCTTTAGCGGATAGTTTGAATCCATTTATCCATATTTCAAGAAGAATATTTCTTATTGTTTTTTATCACAAATAATGTAATGAAACGGTGAGTGACAAGATGGTGTGAGGATGGAGTTGTGACAAGATTCCGATTCTGATTCGGATTCGGCAAAAGTCGTAGAATTTCAGCACCGATTTGTTTTCTTATGATTCAAAGCCAATTTATATAAACGTATAGTTTCGTCTAACTGATACAGTTTTAACACTAATAAACGAGTGAATTTTTTCACAGACTGTGGACGGAAGTGCGAAACAAGGCCAAAATATAGTTACTCAAATTGCTTTATCTTACCAAACTTTCCATGGTGTATCCAAACATAGATGCAGTTAGTCAGACGATCCTATCTGAGAAAATTCTCGATGCCTGGAAATGCATCATCGACATATTTGAAGAGAATGACTGATTTAAAACATACTAAGTTTGACTTAAGAATTAAAAGATATGAAAATTTAATTTTGTTCGTAAATTGGTTTTATTTTATTCAATACAATTCATTTTTTCATGAAATGTTACATTTTTTTCTTACGTTGTTTTGATCAGAGGAAAAAAAAATTGGAAATATGTGTAATTAAAAATATCACCCGAAGTGTAGGGGAAAATGATAAAAAAAATTGATTAAAAAAACATCTCTTTGAAGAGAATTTCATGAAAAATTTAATAAAAAGTAATGAAAATACAATAAAAACTTAAATTTCTAGAAAAATTGGAAATTATGAAATTTTTTAAAGTAAAATATAAAATTGGACATATTTAGAATGGTATTAATCTTACTTTTTGGTTCTAAAATCAGGATTATTTTTTGTTTCATTTATAATTTTCAACACTTGTTCGAAATACAGATCAGGCATTACCTAATAGGTACATACATATGAACGCATGAGAATATTCTTGACCTGCGAAAAAAAGTTCGTTCCGAAATGCCTCATACATTCGTATAGCAACAAAAGAGACTCAAGAAAAAAGTGAGCATAAAAGTGTCCCATGATTATGGGGCACTTTTATTCTCACTTTATTCATGGGACTCTTTTATGCAATACAAATGTATGAGGCGTTTTAGTTGTGCATTTTGACTTGAGGCTTTTTTATGATAATTTTGATAAAAAGGAATGCGAATTTCGATGTGGCGATAGCACCAATGGATTGGGCACAATGAATACTGTATCAAAATCGAAAAAAAAATTTAAACTTTTTTTTCGATTTAAGGCTGTATTGCGACCGTCTACATGGGAAGTTGGTATGAAAACCTCGGAGCGCCGCTGGTATTGCATTGGCTTCTATGGCCAAATGTACACATGAAAATATCTCGAAAACGGCTGGGTTAATCGGCAAAACGGACCGTGATGTCACTCCCGAAGGGAGTGTAAACACCCGGCTGGTTTGACGGCCTAGAATACAAATCCGGTGGAATTTGGGCTGATCCATGGATTCTCAGGATTCGACCTGATTCTAGCACTTCAATTTCTTTCATAACAAAACAAAACATAGGTAGAATCTAGGGGCTAATGAGTATTCGAAAACGTTCTACGTTTCGGAAAAAAATGACTTTATTCGTATTTTAAAGCAAGCATTCGCAACGCTCCCATATAAAATGTATGGAAGCATTCGCAGTGGCATTCGTAAACATTCGAATGCGAGTATCACGCGAATGCGCTGCGAATGCGGCGCGAATGTTCACATACATTTTATATGGGAGCGTTGCGAATGCATGAATCTACACGAATGCCAGTGTCAGCTGTCAATTCAACGCTGAAACATGTCGAACAAAGATCCTTTTACGGGAAAACTGCGAAAAATAGTAGGCCAAGTATTACCACGTGGATTAGACAAAATATTAATCGAAGCTGGTTTCATAATAAATATGCATCGGACGAAGCGTTGTTTTACATTGAGCAAATTTGTTTTTTTTTCAATCACCGCCGTCGCAACTGGTTCTGTATGATTCCATTGTAAATGCGTTGTGTGTATGTCGTTTACACATCATATCAGCTGTGCGAGAGCACGACCAAAAATACTATGTCGCGCGAATCGATACATTCACGGTTACAGTCACCAATTTTTTTCGTCAATTCGCCGGCAAATGATTTCTTTACGCTCGTATACATGCTTTGAATGAAGAATCCGATTTCATTTCACAGCGCATTCAATTTCAATCCAAAGACAAAGATGCAGAAGCATTCAAAGTCGTGGGAGAGCGCGATCGGGCGCGAAATTTTGAGCCACTTTCTTTACATGCAGGCAATGAAATAAACACTTCCTTCATTAAAATTGCCAAATGTTCAAAGTGACTTCTTCAAAACACTAAAATATGATTAAGCGCAATTAAAAATTAAGACAACAATGATCAATAAAATGTCCCTAATTCGATATCCTTTTCTACCTCTTTTTCTTTCTTCTGCAATTTGATTTTTTTCCTCCATCACGTATTAAATAAGTATTCCAAATGCAGAACAGAGTGAGTAAATAAATTCTTAATGAAAACAACGCGTCTTGATGTCGTTTGAATATGAGAGTACAGACATTAGTGAATGATAGCAAATGATACATGATGCTGACTCGCTCACTCTTGGATGAAAATCTTATGTTTGTAATTTATATCGTACAAACAGCGTGGCATTTCGCTTTGCTTTCGATCAAAAAAAATAAAGCGCAACTAAAATTGCACACAAACAAGCATTCACACAAAGTTTCTCTTCTCTACACATTACTTTAAATTGAAACACACGCGGTGTTACATCTTGATTTTTTTCGTTTTCGTTTCAAATAGAAATGCTTCCAATTCAAGTCTTACTTTTGCCCTTACCCATTCAAATTTTGGTTGAATTATGTTGAGAACATTTTTTAAAATGGCAAATTTATTCATTGTTTTTCATCAGAGCGCTATGAAGAAGCCGTTGAATACATGAACCGTCTGCGTAATATCGAGCCATCGGTATATTTAAGTTTGAATTTGCTTACACCTTCATATGAAGTATTTTCTAGAACCGAAAGATCGTCATTCACAAATTGTTCAATGTCGTTTACTGTGTCAGGCGTAATTGTCCAAAAAGATAATTCGGAATCAAAAGCGCATGCATCCAAGATTTTTACGATATCATTTGGTATTTTCTCCTTCAACAACTTCTCCAACTCCAGAAAAACATTATTTGATGCCTAAAAAACTTAATCATTTAAAAAAAATTCACACATAAACAAAACAAACATAATTAATTACCATTTTTAACCGAAAAAAAAAATAAATTGACATTTGTAAGCAAACCAATCACAAGCATTCGTAGCCATTCGTATTTGATACGACGTATTCGCAAGGTATTCGTATTTAGTGCGTGGCATTTGCAGCACTCGCAGCCATTCGTATTTCAATACTTGGCATTCGCAGCATTCGTAGCCATTCGTATTTTAGTACGTGGCATTCGCAGCATTCGCGAGAGTCATATGCCCCTAGGGTAGAATGTGTTTACAGATGCACATAAAAAAGGAAGCACTGGAATCTGGCCAAATCCTGAGAATCCATGGATCAGCCGAAATTTCACCGGATTTGTATTTTAGGCCATCAAACCAGTCGGGTGTATACACTCCCTTTAGGGAGTGACATCACGGTCCATTTTGCCGATTTACCCAGCCGTTTTCGAGATATTTCCATGTGCAAAAATTTAATAATATTATATTCAATTGCATTGGCCTATATGGAAAAAAAACTCGAGCGTCGAAAACTTATGCTATTTCGCTCACACTTATGTGCAATTTTCAAGTGTATTATAATCGATTGTTCGACGAACAACACAGTTGCTTGCTGGTCCGATGCTGAAAATTAACGCGCAATAGACATTGCACACACAAACGAGATTGTACATGTTCTGGCAACGTCGATTTGCAACCGATTATGAATGAACGTAATGAAAAATTTACGCTCATTCATAATCGCTTATTTTTCCACGCCTTGAATTCACCGATGTGCTTCACAGTCGCAATCACCCAGGCGATCATCATAGTTGGCTTTGGTGGATAGAATTCTCTTCCAATCTCGATCGATCCATAGATATTTGGACTTTTCATTTTCATCAGCGTTTTCATACCACTCATACCATGATCGATATTTGCTCAAAATTCCTTCCAAAATACTGTCAAAATTGAAATGATAAACGGCCAGTGGGGTCTTTCTAACTATATACCTTTTGAGTTCATCCATTGTAGGGATTTGCATGACTTTATCCTCGCCGGTTTTTGACAAAATAAATATTTTACATTTTTGTACATAGCTATGGGCGTACAATGTGGCGCTATTTTCCGGATAACCATACTCGCATAAGTTAAACTTTTGATTTTCATAGCATTCCAATGCTGACAATTTCGTTCTTGGGCAAATAATTGGGAAACCACAACGTGGCTTACAAAATTCCATTTCAACCACATTACAACAAATCACATCCATTCGTTCAATGGTTCGAATATTATACCATTGACCCGATGTTTCAAGTTGAATATGTTTTGTGGAAATGTTCGCAGTGAGTCGCTTTGTACCGGATTTTTCGAATAAAATTATCAATTTCACAATGTCCTCGTAATCGAAATCGTTCAAATAATCCAAGTATGTTTTATCACTGCGTCCTGGTATGAACATAATTTTCACGTGTTGGCAATCGATTGGTAGCCAATTTTGAATTTTCGTCAGTGCGATTTGTTTGAAATGCAACATTTTTTGATCTTGTGTCATGTTCGTGATGCACAGCATATAATTCCAAAATCGCCATAATTTCAAACACTTTTCATATTCCTCACTGTAGATCACACCAAAATTGTCCCGAGCCAATGCCAAGAGATTCGAACAATATTGTATACATTTCCGTGGAATATTCAATGCATGAATCCCAATAACCGATTCCGTCATCTTATCGATTTCATTGGGTTAGATATCAGTGTGAAAAATGACGGAATTCTTAACGGTCGCCTTAAAATTCGGTTCAAGCCCCGATTGAAGCATAAATGGACATTTTAAAATCGCCGACGATCGTTTTATCGTTTCATCAATGCAGGTTTTTATGTATTGATCCAGTTGCGGGCATTGTTTTAGGATTTGCAAGAAAAATGTGTACAACAGTGGAAATGAGCCGACAAATTTTGAATCACCAAACAACAGCTGTGTAATCGTTGCGTAATTGTGGGTAAAAATATTCATTTCATTTTGTGTCATTGTCGTGGCTGGCAAATTTGCCTTGCTGTCAGTGTTGTATAGAACGATTCCAAAGCACGACACTTGATGCAATGGTGATTTATAAATGCGTTTAAATCTTTTATTACCGATCGTATTCAGTTGGATCGACTCCAAACCAACGAAAGCATCGATGGAAATGTGTTGGTTCGCAGGTGGGATTCGTCGATTCAATTCATCGGCTGGCAAATATTCAAACAGTCGTATTGAGTTTTTAGCTAGTTTACGTCGCATTTCAATATCCAGCAGTTTTTCACACTTATTCCCACCAAATGAGTCATCAATCCCAATCCAAAGCACGCAAAATTTGTCATACTCCGATGAGTCCACCAATAAAATAGGACACGATGTATTTGAATCGCTGTTTTTACCATCATCATTACCGATCTCTACGGCTCCATCTTCGTTTTGTTCATTCTCATTATTGACGTCCGAGGCCTCATCATCATCTCCATCATTGACAACTGGTTTCATTTCATTTCTAACACGTTCATACCAATTTTCTCCATAAGCCATCAAACGGCGATCCACTTTCGACTGCCCGTTGCCCAGTTCAATGATTTGGCTCAACACCTTTCGGTAATCAACGGTCATGGCGGCCAAAAATCGCTTCACAAAAATGTCGAAAATTTCCTTGGAATTCGCCTTATAATCGTCAAACAACTCATCAAATCGATCGGCATCGTCTTTTGTTTTAACATCAATATATTTCTGATGCACGATTTTATTAACAAGATCCACGAATTTCTTAAATTCCACACCAATCGGACCACTTAGTTCGTGTTCACTGTATTCGATAATTTTGCGATACAACACTTTGTATAGTTCTTGCAGAGCTTCGAGTAGATTATCGGCCGTATTATTGTCGATTTGTTTGAATTCGTCCAGTTCACATAATTGTTTCAATAAATTCTCTTTAACCACTTTGGTCGATGTGTACGTCACGATTTCTTCGTTTGTATCAAATCCATTGATAACATATGTAACATTTGCAAAGCAATCCAAAAATCGCATATTCATTGAATGCAATCGCCCAATGTAAAACATAAAAATTTCAATCGGCTTATGGTTTAAACTGTTGTACAAATTGACATAGCTATCGTAGCAGCCATCGTAAATTTCACCATCGGTTGTCAAATATAAATCATAATTCGATGGATTCACTGTGAGAAGATGTTTCCATATTACGTCTGGATATGTTCCACCACCATAAGTCCGACCACGGCTACTGATACACTCGCGAAGCGCTTCAAGTTCAATGTCTTTGAAATTCGAACTCCATGCAATTATTTTTAAACTTGAATAAACTTTGCTCAACACTTGTTGCAGTAATTCGTTCACATTGTTCCAATAGAATTCATGGCCCAACACTGAACCACTAACATCAATCGCCAGAATACAAGACTTTTCAGTTTGTGCCATTTTTTCGATTTGATTTACTTTGCGATCGACAACAGACTGAATATTGCGTTGTTTGCGGAATGGTTTTTATTATGCACCCAATGATGTCATTTCAACAGATGGTGAAATTACAGATTTAAGGATACTAAAATATTATATGTTATGTTATTAACATAACGGGAAAACATGGTTATTAATATAGTTATTAACATAAATTTTGGGCAAAATTTCAATTATGTTATAATTATTAACATAATTTCGGGTGAAAATTTTGTTATGTTTGAAACACTAACATAATTTCGACGCAAAATTATATTATGTTTGAAGTACTAACATAATTTCGATGCGAATTATATTATGTTCGAAAAACATAACATAATCCAGGTTATTAATATGTTTGACCGGTACTAACATATTTTCAAAACATAACGCACATTTCGACGGAAAATGGGGTTTCCAGCGGTTTTATTGAAAATTTTCATGTTTTTTTCGTGTTTTTTTTTCATGTCATTCGTCATTTCTATATATATAAATGAGTGAGTGAAATGTTACATTTTTTTCTTTTCGTCCACGGTCAAAATTCAATTTAATTTTTCATTTTTCAATTCAACAGTAACAACAATAACAATAGCAATTTCAAAAAAAAAAAGAGAAAGAAATAACAAACGAGAACGGAAAAGAGTCATATTTGTTTGTTCGATGTTCGGATTCCGATTCCGAATCCAATTTAAATTTCATATTTCATATATATATGCGCTTAATTTCAGCCGACTCGTCGTTCACATTACTGTCATTGTTCACACGGACAACATTTCCATTTCCAGGTGCAGACGCACTTCGAACAGGACCAGTTGTCGTAGCCGATGGAATTGTGTTTGAGTTATGACTGACAACGGGTCTAGTGGTGGTGGTTGTAGCGGTGGCAGTGGTGGTGGCGGTGGCGGTGCTGGCTGTGGATGTGGACGACGATGATGACGAATTTGTGGTTGGAGTTTGGGTGGGCGCCGATTGCGATTCTACTGTTTTGATTATTTTCGCTCTTTTGGGCGTTGATCCATCACCGATGCGCTTTCGTTTTGAAATTTGACTCGAAGTTCCACTGGCACGTGCAAAAGCATTTTCAGAAATTTGCCATTGTTGATGTTCTCGTCGATTCATTTTTTTTATTGCGATTGGAATGTGCCAATGTCAATGTGCGCAGTAAATTCAACACAAATCACAGAACAAAAAGTAAAACGAACAACAAAGAAAAAAAAATTTCGCGCTGTTTCAAGTTGAAAAAAGAACAAACAACAAACAAACGAAAACTGTTTTGTTCTTTTGCTTCAATCCTTCAATGTTCAATAGAGAATCAATTGCAACAAAATGAGCAACGAACAACCGCACACTTCACAATAAGCAAACTTGACAGCATTTATTGCGACGCAATAGAATGTTCCCGAAGCGTCTTTCTTCTTCTTCTTCTTTTTCATTTTCTTCGTGAGTCGTGAGTTGTCATTTGTTGCATGCTGTTTGCTGTATGTGTATGTGTTTAGTTTTTAGCTCGGTTTTTAGTACAAGTCAAGTGTCAAAGTCATATACAAAAGTCAGAAGAAACAAAAAGTGTGTGTTTGAGTGTTTGTATCGTTCTCGTTCTTTGTTCTTGTGTGTTTTAAAAAATCGCAGAAAAACATGAAAAAACATTACAAAACATGAAGAAAAAACACGAAAATACATGATAAATCGTGAAATGTTGTGAAAAAACATGAAAAAACATGACAAATTTGTGAAAAGTGGTCGAAAACAAATTTGCCGCAAAAATGTATGAAAATATGTTGAGAATATGTTATAATGCGATATAATTTTCCCGAATTATGTTAATAAAATTTTATAACGACATAATTTTCCCGAATTATGTTAATAAAATTTTATAACGACATAATTTGGTCGGAAATTATGTTAATAAAATATTATATCGATATAATTTAGTCGGAAATTATGTTTATAATATTTTCGGAAGATATAAATATGTTTTGATTATGTTATGTTTTTTTTAAAACATATTTTTTTTTGCATTATAACATATTCATAACATATCGAAAATTTAAATCTGTAGGTGAAATTGTGTTTACAACGCATATACGCGTATCGACTCAACTAGCACAAATGTGTGCGTGTATAAGTGTACCGAGAATGTCTAGCTGTCTAGACTATGGCACACTAATCACCCATCTAATCGGCAATTGTAGACTTGCTTGACGAAAAACACACACAAAAGAATCGAAATTCAGATATTCAGATTTTCAATATAAACCGCACTTTATGCAAAGAACATCTAAACTGAGTTTACTGCGAACAACATCTCTTTTACGCTAACAGCAATTCGTACACGAACGAGTCAGTGTGACGGTTGGTGTGAGCGAGACAGGATTTGACAGCAAACAATTCGGTTGTATCAGTTTAAATGTTCTTTCAAACGTTTTTCATATTAACTGTCTCCATATAAATGTATGGGCTATGCCGTTTATGTGTATTTTGGCGGTGCTTCACTGAGGCAACTTTCAGCTTTTTATGATATTTTTGCTCACATACATGTATCGCTATGCTTGTAGTACGAAGTAGCACTGTGTCACTTGAGTGGTATTCAATACACAGACACCAACTGCGTATGACATACTATACTATTTACTATGTACGCCGTATGTGTATAAAGCGGACAATGTATATTGAAATACATTTTCTGTAGTAAACAGGCTGAACGTACTGTGTGTAATGTGTATTTTTGCAGCAAACAGCTTCTAGGAGCGTGTTTGTGTATGAGAATGCAATTCAACAAAATACACAAAGATAACATTTCGCCGAGTTATTTTTGATGCATATTCAACGAAATGTAGAAAAATAGTGATAGCAAATACCAACAAATGGTAAAATTGCGAGTTGCTCTTACTGATTCTGATGAAATTCACAACTTGAATGAATAAACATGATTATTTCACTCTTATTGAAGTATGTTTCATCAAACAAATTGCATATTTCATCACAATCATTTTCAATGTGTAACACTGATCCACAATTTTACCTAGAATTGCATCATTTTTTGTTGTTTTCTTTTTTTCTGTTATTCGCATGTTTTCCCGACGTTTCGGAATAATATGTAAGAACATGCTAGGCAACAGAAAAACAATTGATGACAAATAAAGCAGTTGAGCGATTTTCAATGAAATAAAATCGTTCTGGCGCTCTGAAATCATGTGTGATTGTTTTGATGGATATTTCATTACGTTATTTGATTGATTTTATTGATATAGACTCCTGATGAAGTTTCATATTTATAAATATGAAGGAGACAAAATAAGAGAAAGATTTACATATAGATTGATTTCTTTTATGTTGACTCATATGTGCGTAACGCTTGTCTTATGACGAAGAGAAATTCAGATGATGCAAATTCACTGGCTCATCGTGAATTCTCATGCCGGAGTCATGACGAACAAAGAACACATGATTTATTTGCTGTATTCTGGGCATGCATTATTTTAATGGGCAGCTCTTGCCCATTTGGGCAGTTCTAAATCCCAAATGGGCAGCTCAAAACTCAAAAATGGGCAATTTTACTTAAATTTTCTTGAAAATGGGCAGCTCTAAAAATTTCTTAAAATAATGCATGATTCTGGGAATACTATTCTCGATGAGAGAGATGAGAGAGAGCGATTAGAGCGGGAAGGGGATTTAGTCTGAAAATTCGTTAAAATCTGTAGATAAAATGCTGAAACTGTTTAACAGTTTTGAATATCTAGTTTTACGTATTCCCTATCAAGCAAAACCATCTATTTTGGGATATTTTGCCTGTACGTTTTGTGGGATTTCGATCAATTTCAATCGAATTTGAACAAAGTAAACTGTTGCAATCACTCAGCCACTCATAAATTGTATGCAGAAAAATTATCAAGTGATAAGAATCTAGTCACCATAGTCATGAGAAGTGTTCTCAAGTGAGGTATATTTCAAAACATTCAAACGATTCAACGTCAAATTGATTTTCATCACAATTTGAACTTATTTTAATATTCAAATGTTACCGTTGAATGAAGCTAATGATTCAGCTATTGTGTTGAAATTGAATTTCAAGCCATGACAAATTGTATGGATGTATGGAGTCATGCTAAAAAAAAATGTATCAAATAAATAAAATGTCAGTACTTTGTAGGAGAAAAATCAGAAATAATTGGTCATTGAATAAAAGAACATTTCAAAAACAACACCACAGCATTTGTTCATTTCTAGATTGTTGAGAACTTTTCATTGATATCAAAATGAAATTTAGTTGGTTTCTTGCTGTCGCTTTTTATATTTTTGGTGAGTGGAAAAAATGTCTTTGTCTTATATCATTTATTCATTCACTGGTAGTAAAACACATTCAATATGCATAATTGAATCATATATGACATGTGATTGACAATCATGTTGTTATTTATTCGAAAAATTGGTCATGTGTAATCATTATCAAATAATTTATTGCAATCCACAGTTATGGGTCGTGTAAATGCGACTTCAAAGAACATGCCGAAAGATCCAGCTTGTGGTCCTGGACATATACAACGAATTCGGCTTTTACACAACGATCATACAGTAATAAAACTTGATTCAGTACCCAATGAAAATTTCACGAAAATGAAGGTGCAAGCCCAATTGCTTCTTGATGTCTTCTTCGATCATTCAAAAATCGTATTATATACCAATACGTGCACAAAACCAGATTTTGGTTTTTCTGAATTTGAATTAGTCAACTGAATACCAAAAAAAATTATTGAATTTTCAAGACAACATTCAAATACTAATCTTATAATAAAATGCACTTATCTTGGACAACAGTATCTGAATAGAACTATCCAAAGTATGATATTTTATTTTAAGATCCATTTTATAGGTAAATGATTTTAATTACATACATACAATTAAATGAATAAATGCCGTTGAATAAAATGTCAAGAGAAAAATGCTGAAAAATATGTCTAGCCTTTAAATTGATCGAATGGAGTTCAGCTGGAAAAGAAAAGTCGGTTTCTTAGAACTTTTTTCAACATTTTTAGGTGTTCTTCAATGTAAATAATTTCTCACGAGAGAAATGAAGAACGAGAGAAAAGCCTTTTTATGCCATTAAGTGTGTTTGAGGAAGGTATGCCCACCATTTCTTTGGAAAATCAACATTTTTTCTGAAGAAATGATTACTTTTGAGTCTCACAACACGCTCAAACATTTTTCTTCAGATTAGCGGCTTATTTAAACTAAACTCCTTTTTAAGGAAATTATGGGCTATAATTAACAGATTCAATGAAATTAAATCAATACAGCGTTTCCAACCAATCGATATGAAATTGAGTTTGTACATTCTAATGTGATTATTATCACACTTTATTATTATTACATTAGATAGAGTAATGGAGTAGAATTGCAGATCGTGTGTGATGAAAAGATCGTCCGATGCTCAGTTAATACTAACATATTTCATCATTCAAATTGAATGATTCAATTACATTTCGTTGCATTTATTATTTAGGTTTTCGTTTTGAATTTGTTCAATTTAAATTGTTACAAATTTTTGTCCAATTGATGAAGTTATGATTCACATCGTGTGACTAATTGTCATAAAAAAATGAAATCGTTTAAATTGAAAAAAACAAATGATTATGATTAAATGCGATTTCATTAAATTACTTGTTCAAAGTGTTTCTATTAATGAAACTCTAGTTTTCATATCAATTTTGATGGTTAACTCATGAGTTCTGGTGAAATACGAACAAATTAAAAGCACTAGCGCTTGCCTCAGAGAGGTCATTCGAAATTTCAACAATCTTTGGAATTACTTCACTTCAAGTCATCACTTTTTTTCTTTTGAAATCACTATTTCGATCCGTTGATTCTGGCCTTTGAATATTTTTCTCCTTCCGAAATTGTGAATCGCAATGATATCGAAGTATTCACTCTATTTCCTATTGCTTGTCATTGGTATGTATTTTAACATTTTATTTTTGTACAAAGAAAAGTTCAAACGAAAATGATCGTAATCATTTTACGCTTTTCTCTCATCAATGTCTAATACACTGACCCTTTTCTACCCCTTCTAATAGTACATGTTTCATGCCGAAAACCGGCTTGTCCAGCTGGCCACATCGAAAAATATAAGGTTGATGGCAAAAATATTCTGCACATAAAACTATCTTCGCAAAATAAAGAAAACATTACAAATAAAATGTCGATCTTCGAACCGCTACTTTGGGCTTATCAGCTGAAAGCAAAAATTGTAATTCGCACGAATAATTGTCAATCTGGTGATTTCAGTTTTGATGAGTTTGAAATGAATCGCCAGTGAATATGAGTTCTATCTAAGCCATTACACCCAATGTAAGAGATATGCTTCACGGCCAAATTGTTCATTTGAAATGGATCAATAAATGTACATGGACTTATTTGTTTTGGGTAGAAATTCTTTTATTGGAACATTTTACGCCTTCTTTGATAGATTTAGGAGAGAAAAAAACCTCCACAAATACAAGATTTTTCTTTTTCAATAAAAATTCAAACTTAACAATGTGTCGATTACAACATTCGATGATATATTATTAGCGAGTGCGCCATACTGTACTGTTCGCAAGCAACACGCACTCAATTTCCTGCGTTTTCATGCTCAGCATATATCGGCAGTTATCCGTTATTGACTGATCGCAAGGTAGATAAGAATCGCATCCTATGTAGACTCGTATAACGTCAAAGAAACCTGAACACGAGTCGGCTGCGAGCAATTGACATGTAAAAATTATTCAATAATAATATTAATAGAATTTTTTCGTTGCAATAAAATAAAACTGTATCGAATTTGTTGTATGACATTTTAAATGAGTTATTTTGTTAATGAATTGAAAAAGTGTAACGTAAATTCAATTCGTTAGATATAAAAATAATGTCATTTTCCGTTGAGAAATCAGTTGAAGTTAAAGTGTTGCAATTACAATTGAAAATCTTAAGCTTTCATACTTGAAAACAATTGACTCGGTTTTTTGCTTCAGTTTGGCTGGAAACTTTGCATTTGTTTTCTGATTTTATTTCTAGACAGACAGACAGACAACTGAGATTTCGACTAAAAATGCGAGTGTACTTTATCATCATGGCTGTTGCTCTACTGAGTTTTGGTGCGTGCATTTTTATTTCAATGATAAATTTAATTTTCCATTTGATAACTCTACAATGGAGACACTCAGAAATATTGCTGATTCCATTTTAATTTTTGAATTAATCATTCCTCATCCAAGTAATCGTCGTAATAAACGGATATGTTTGGACATTCTTTTTTGCAACAGCTAACGCATTACCACCATGTGGTCCTGGTAAACTAAAATGGATTTTATTCGTAGGCTATGATGTGGGCGGTGCCACTGTTATACTCGATACTTTGAAAGAGCCAAATTTCACTGTCCGACTAGAATACCAACGAGCATTGTTTGACGTATTCATGGCTAATCAAAAAATCATTCTATATACGGATACGTGTCAGGTGATGGATTATGGATTCTACGAGTTTTCAGTAGTTTCTTGATGTATGACCTTGAATGTGAACAGCGGATGCAACTTGCTAATTATTTATATGAGTTGAAATGAATGCATTTGTAACATGTAATTTTTGCTTTTTATTTATGTTCATCTTGATGGAAAAAATGTTAAAATAAATTCCAATTCGCATCATTTGAAAGAAGACTGGGACTGAATAGACTAATGGTATGGTTTTAATACGTATAGTCTTCAGCTTTTAGTGCTGAGTCACGTCCTTCCTTATAATCAATGTCCTTCATGTTCAATAAATTTTATAACGCCTCTTGGTCATCACTTTTCTCAGATTGATTTAAAAAAAGTGAAGACCTGTTTTAATATTCTCCCTTTTTTAAATTTTATAGCCATAGACATTTTTTGTTCGTAAAGTCATGAAAACAACAAGATTAATCCGAGTAAACTTTTGTTTGCGTACATTTATTTCCAACCATTGAAAACTCATTTGTGTGTATAAGTGAAAAAACCGTCAATTACGATTCAAATATCAATGCAACACTACTACGACATTCGCCAGTATCTTAGTCTTGCAGGAACCGTGCAATTGAATTGGTGTGAAAATTTCATTGTGTAATTGTGCTAAAAGTTCAATACAGAAAGTTCCACGCAAAACCAAAATGTTATCAAACCAAGATATGTTATGGATAAAGGACAAAATAGACGACAGCGCCATGAAAGCGGTTGCCAGTGAAACTGAAAATGGTACAAATTTGTGCCAATTTCAGTCGCAATTTAAACAAAAATAGGCTTTGATTCAATCCTAGTATACATTTTGTGTGAACGAAAAATCTTCATAGCTTTGAAATCAACTGGGGTTGTCCTTATCAAATTCCCAAGACCACGCAAGATATCTCCACCGACGAAACGATTCCAATTGATCGTCGAAACCAACGAACCGACAAGATTCTTCAATTGATATTCCTACCACCAGATCAACTGATTGAACAGTTCAATCGAATCGAGAATCTACTCGCGTTTTATCGAGTCTTCGTATTTACAACATCTATTCAACTGGATTTGGAGCAAATTGATAGATCGCGAACGCAAACTCAGCTTCAAGTTCATTGCTTTTGGTTTATAATACTTCAAGTGACACATTAAGTGAATTCATTTTGTCAAAGAGTTCAATACAGCCGGTGGAGCTCAAAATTGGACGATTGAATTCAAATGAAATGTTCAACTCCGTGTTTGGTGACAGGGCATCCGATAGATATTTAGCAGTTTCCATAGTTTATGAAGCCACATGTATATCGCAGCATCCAAAACTAAATGACCTCACCCAAAATGTGCATCGGGCGTTCGGTAGTTTATATTTCACGCAATTGAATTTAAGTTTCGTTGATTGTTTTGCATGGAATTGCAAAACCAATTCAACACAAAAACATGAACGAGTTCGACCAGTAGAGCGTTCATTTTACAGCGATTACTATTTTAAATATGAGTCAGTTCTCGATGCCGAAAAGTGAGTGTGACTGAAACATGTTCGGCGACTTTCCCACAAGATTAAGAATCCCTTATGAATGTACGGTCAGACTTTCTTTCAATCCAATTTCGAAATCTATGGAACCGGAATTATGGAACAAATCAATTCAACCATTTAAACCATTCAGTGATTTCATGCAAAGCGAACCAAGAGTGATTTTTGTGTATGGTGTCGATTTCCCTCGGCCGCGGAACAGTTTCATTGCATCTCATTTTTGGGAAAGTTCAAGCCTTTGGATTTTATTAGTAGCATTTTTTGTGGGCACAATCATTTTGTTCTTCTTGAGACGTCAAACTGGTCTTGGAGGAGAGAGCTTTTCGTGCTGCCTTTTCGAAATGTATTGCACCGTCATTGGCAACGCAAACGTTCGAACTCGAAACGGATTGGAAAAACTATTTTTTTTTATCGCTTTGATCGCTGCATCCTTGTTTGTGGCCATTTATTTGCCCGATTTTTCAATGCATTCGCTCCTGGACAACCGTATAAAGATGAACTCATTCGAGGAGTTGTCTAAGCGAGATGTTCCGTTTTAATCTATTTGAATGCAATAAATATTTTTCCATCGATGTTTGTGTTTCTCTTTAAAGTTAATTGATACTACGTTCAAAATTTCTTCTTTATTACATTCTTTTTCATTATTTTGTCGGAGAAAAAAATGGAAATCAATAGAAAATAACAATCACCAATAAGCTGTACCATTGTCCATCAGTAGCTCGTCAGCTATTAATGAGTGCAGACGCACATAAAATGCGAGGGCAAGTGTACTATAACAAGTGTTCAAAGCAAACGTTACAAAATGGCAAAAGACAAGGCAAACGAAAACGGACAACGAATTACAGACACGAAATCGCCTCTGAAAGCAACAGAAAAACCAGAAACATTGCAAATGCGTTGAAATATAACGCAACGCATACTCGTCAGCAGATGGTATCAGCAATTGACGTTAGTTAGTGCGGCTGACATTAGCTCATAACACGCTCTGATAAAAATTCCATGAAATTTTATGTATGTTTCGTTCTATTCCACAAAAACTTTAAATTAAAACATATTCTAACCAGAACAGTGTTTCTTCGTTTGTTTTTGTTTGTTTCGAATCATTTTTATCACATTTCGAGGTTGAAATATCCGGAAACCCCTCTGTTAATCACTCAACAAACAAAAATTTGATACGATGTGATATCAACGACCTTGTAAATTGTACAATATAGTACGGTACATACTGACACAAATAGCTCATAGCCACGTATTTTGATGAAAGCATTCCATTCGAAACGCAGTTCTTAACTGAATGAGAGTAACTGTTAGAAGTTCGAGTTCTTCTCATTTAAAAAAATATTTATTTGCACATTGTTCTCTACACAATACACAGAGCCCCAACAACTTATCGTTCGTAATAAAAATGATTCAACGAAAATTCAGTTTTTTCCTCATTCAATCACTTACATTTGTTCTGATCAATGCAGCATCGCCAAACGGTAAGTCTAATGAAATTGATGAAGTAAAAAAAAAATAAAGAGCAGAATTAGGTACTTGTAGTTTCACATTTCTTAAGACGAAACAAACAAATTCAATATTTTGCATTTGGGTTTCAGTTATAATACTCCTACGGTTTAATTGGTTTTTGTTTTATTTTTCCATTTTTTTCTTCTCTTTTTTCCATTTTTTGATGGTTTTTAAACATAAATGTTTAAATTTCAATTGTTCAATTGCAGTTCAACTCAAATTATAAATTATATTAGTTTCAATCTAAGCACGTTTCGTTCGATTTCAGTTAATAAATTTCATGTGGCAAAGCGAGATGTCGACTCGAAGGTCATTGATACGCAATTTCGAATTCGACGAGATGTCAATTTGCCGAGTTCCAATGAAGAGGATTTAAATTCAATCAAACAAGCCATTTACGAAACTTCTGCCGTTCAAAATTGCGACTTCAAAGACTTTAAACTAAATTTAGTCTTGAAAAAGCTGCATCAAAAACGCCGCAACGGAGATCCACGGAAACAAGACCCAGATATCGTTCTTGAAAGACACTGTTATGTCGTAAACAATAGTACCAAAGAGCAAGAATTGCAGGGCAACATTTCAGTGTCGAAGAATTATACGGGTACAAATATGATCAGAATTGAAAAAACAAAAGGTTTCACTGTGAACGCGGACAATCAAATTGACATTCCGTTTATCATATCGAAAGTGCAAATTGGTGCAGAATTTGGCCAAAATGATACATTTACCAAAAATATTAACCGATTTACTAACATCAATTCGGGCGATATAAAAACGAGTGTACCAGCCTTTTCAAAAATGAAAGTCTCACTTTATGTCTATGAAAATGTCGATGTTCATAATTTTTTGTTAGACTTTGAATTAGATGAATATTCATCGATTTCATGCGCATCAGACAATGCAAAGAAGTTGCGAGAGTTTTTGCCAATTGGACAATATGGTAGTAAAACACTTCAACTTGAGCACATAAACGGTACGTTTCTTATCAAAAACATTCCGGCATCAGAAACAATCGTCAGTTTTGGCATTCGAACGAAGTTTGGAACTGAGGAAAAAATTTAATCGCTTTGGACTAACATCAACACATTGTGGATGCAGCAACCATGGTGAAGTCAATGAATTTGAATCTGGATCGAGGATGAAATCTTCATTCAAACTCAATTAATCAACTTAAATAGTTTTAAAATAAAAAAAGAAGGAAGAAAAAGGGAAACAGAATACATTATTAAATAGAAACGAATCAAATTAAACAATAAAGAAATAAGAATGTCCAATGGACTTCTTGACCAAATGCCTTTTCATTATTCGTTCTATCAAACATTCATTTCCCACAGTTAAACTGTCGATTTCAAACATTTGAATCCATTTAGACCACTATACCAAAAACAGAAGTCGCTTCAGTTCCCATGTTCACCGTCGAAGGTCGCTGTGTTCAGTCATTCAATTTGCCGGTGCTGTCAAAGTCAAGTGACATGCGAGCACTTTCACTTTGATAAATTCACAAGCTGATACAATACAATCAAAGTAAAATTTGAAAACAATTCCACAACTACTAACAAACTCGTCATTTTTGCAATGTGTGCTGACGTATCCGCTGTGTTTATCAAGTGAAATCTGCTCGGTGTTTTGAACTTTGAAGAAATTCAGAGAAAACTGATAAATTTTAGTGTTACGCTACATTTTATATTTTTCAATTGATTTGGTTCATTTTGAAGAGACGGTGCATTGCTATACAGCTGAAAATGATAAATACTGGGTTTGTTTTGATCTCATTTTTATTCGATGTTTTGTGTGACTGTCATTGAAATCATTTGCCAACAGAAAATTAGCTGGCCGAACGCTATTGATAACTGGAGCATCACGGGGAATTGGTAAAGCGATCGCTTTGAAGGCAGCTCGTGATGGTGCAAATATCGTAGTTGCAGCCAAAACGGCAGAGCCACATCCAAAATTACCTGGAACTATTTACACAGCAGCTCAAGAGAGTAAGTCATTTGAATTGAATTAAATAGGCCAAGTGAAAGCTGGGCTTGAAATTAATGTTTGCTTTGGTTTTTATAGTCGAAGAAGCCGGCGGTAAGGCATTACCACTCATTTTGGACGTGAGAGATGAACAACAAGTTAAATCAGTGGTAAAAACAGCTGTTGAGAAGGTATTTATTTGGATATTCGAGGCTTTAGTGACGATCAAACATCTGATACTAATGGAAAAGACACATTGACCTAATTCTTTGATCGAATCACCAATTTTGTGTGTTTTCTCTGAATAGTTCGGCGGCATCGATATTCTAGTGAACAATGCTAGTGCAATTTCATTGAGTCAAACACTTCAGACGGATATGAAACGATACGACCTGATGAACAACATCAACACTCGTGGCACATTTCTTGTGTGAGTAAAGAGTTCAATGGGAATATTTGAACGGATAATGTCAAATGTAAATATTCTGATCAAATCTCACCTAATCATTCATGTTTTCCATTCCAGGTCCAAAGAGTGCATACCATATTTGCTGAAGAGTAACCAAGCCCACATTTTAAACTTGTCACCGCCACTCAACTTGAACCCGGTTTGGTTTGGCAAACACGTCGCATACACCATAGCCAAATACGGAATGTCGATGTGTGTGCTTGGAATGTCTCACGAGTACAAAGGTGAAATCGGTGTGAATGCATTGTGGCCCAAAACAGCTATAGCCACTGCAGCCGTGGAGATGTTACTGGGTGAAGATAGCAGTTTATATTCACGAAAGCCAGAAATCGTTGCAGATGCTGCGTATGGAATTTTCTGCCGTGACCCAAAGACAACCACCGGTAATTTCTACATCGACGAAGATATTGTGAAGGAAAACGGTGTCACCGATTTGTTACAATACGCTTGTTATCCGGAGAATGCTGACAAATTAGTCCCAGATGGATTTTTAGACGTTCCAACCAATTTGAATGACATTTCGAGTCAGCACGAGAGCAAAAAGACGGGGAATGCAGCCGTTGGAGTTGGACAAGTCGAAGGACTGTTCAAGAAAATCGAAAGTCATTTAAGCAAGGAGTTGGTGCAAAAAGTGAATGCCATCTACCACTTCAATGTAAAGGGTGATGAAGCCGGCATTTGGTTCCTCAACTTAAAGGACGGCAGTGGCAACTGTGGAAAGGGTGATTGTGGTGTTACACCTGAAGCCACTTTGACCATGAATTCAAAAGACTTTTTCGACATGTTTTCCGGCAATTTAAAAGCAACGTCCGCATTTATGTCTGGAAAACTTAAAATCAACGGCGATCTATCAAAGGCTATGAAATTGGAAAAGTTAATGGGTAGCTTGAAAAAGAGAGTGTAGTTGGATCGAAGTGCTTTTTATAATAAGTATTATGATTTGAATGGAACTAAAAATGAGTATCATTTCGATTGGTCAGCTAATTATTACTGATTACACATCTTCATGCCGAAGCAATAAACGAACAAATTCAACTATTTTTATACATTTTTCTATAATATTTTTATTTTTTATATGCAAAAGTTTTATATTCATTCATAAATTGTTCTTTCATTAAATTGATCAAATATATTAATATATGAAATGCTTTAGGCCCAAACATTATTTTTATCACGGAATTCGTTCGTAAAGATTTTGGTTAGCCTTGTGTATCAATGAAAAATTCATGTATGTTTTTTCTTCGATTTATATTTTTGAAAAGGCGAGTATGTATTCTGATGGTTTCGTTGGCGTTTAAGTAGAGTATGTTGGTATGCCTTGTGTTGTCGTGGTTCTTCACGGTTTTCGTGTAACTGATAAGAGATAAGAGATAACTGTTTTAACCATTCGCTATTTTGACCAAGATGGCGCAAATGGTAGACCATGCTATACTGAAAACCTCATGTTTATCTCGTTGCTCAGATAATAATTTGTGTTTTCAAAACATCATCTCGCACCCGAAGAGACACAGAAGTACATTATTCACTTTGAATAAAGAACACCGCAAATGAGTACACTGATGGTATGTAGAGTGTACATAACTAACATCTTACAGCGGCGAGTTGTGTCCTACTTTCATTACATTGCAGTCGTTTGCATTTTCTATCGTGTGTTATTGATAAAAAGATAAAATTGTAAGATCGTTGACCTGTCATTCAATCTTAATTGATTCGAGTCGACCCGCCGATACAACATTTTCACTGTTCATTGGTGTTGGTACTGTTTTTATTTTTTCATTTTTCTGATGTCGTCAATTGAATCGGGGAGCTTCTCTTGTCGAAACGTTTCTGGCAAAAACAACATCATAATAGCTGATAGGCCTGCAAATCCACTGAATAAATAGAATGGCAGCATTTCAAGTACAGTTCCCTAAAACCCAAATGAACAACAAAAATGGTTATTATTTGCACACATTTGTAATCATCTATTTACCAGCAGCGGAGAAAGTGGTGCAGTAATCGATCCAATACGTCCGATCATTAGACACAAACTTACAACTCTGTGGTGGAGTACTGTCGGCCACATTTCATTTGTGTACACATAAAGAGACGTAAACGAATGATGAATAACAAGTTTGGCCAAAAAGAAAATTAATAACGATATCGTCGCATTCCAGGAATAGTATTTTGAGGCAAGAATCGATATTCCAGTCATTAGGAATGAGATGGACAAAGCCCATCCTCTGTTCATGTACTTTAACATTGTGTATGTGAAAAGAATGCTTGGCATACCAGTCAATGCGATAACCATAAAATTCACGTATTTGTCCCCTGGCATTGACACCGACAGTATTGACGCACCATATCTAAATGGAAAGAAGAGAAAGTGGATTAACTAAGAGATTAACAATTTCAATCAAACTTACGTTATCAATGTGGATGAAATCCAACAAAATGCTAGGGGAATATCACGCTCCTGAATCTTGTGAGATATTTGAGATATTTGAAATAAACATTAGTTGTATGACATATTTTCGATTATTTCGAATAAATAAATCAGATTTTTGTGGATTTTGGAGATATTTGAGATTTTTTGCATTAAATCCGAATAAATACATTCAAATATCATTCATAATCACAAAAATCCACAATATTCCGCCGTATTCACAAATATCCACCATATTTCATACGACAGATTCTTAGAGATAAATTGGATTTTTTTGAAATATTTGAAATAATTTAAGCGTGATATTCCCCTAGACAAAATGTGCACATTGCTAAGCGAGCGGCTAACGAAAAGTTTGTGATAATATCCAAGAATCGCAGAATTAAATTTGACAGTCACGTTGTCTTTACTGGAATTCTCATCGGAATTTCCATTTTTACATTTCGATGCGATTATGTCGTATGTCTTTGGGGGAAAGTGTTAATCCATTGACTTTGGCTGCTTTTTCGATCATTTTTACCGCTTTTTTATGCTTTCGATGCACCAAAAGCCATCGGAAACTCTCGGGCAATATCCAGAAAAATGGAAACGTTGCGAAACCAAACAGGGCAATCACTCTTAGGAGCCACTTGAATTACAAGTAAAAATTGGATTTACAATAAGTATTAATTCTAGATTCATTGAATTTTATGTGCCAAAAAATTGGAGAAAAAGAATTCGACGAAGAAATTTAAAAAAAAAATACCTGGTAATAATGTAGATATGCTGTGATCAAAGCAGTGGCTACCTGACCCATGGGATAAATTGTTATGCATGAAAAAAACTTGGGTGAATGAGAGCCTTACCTCATTGACAATGGATACTTCATCAGTGCGAAATATCAATGTTCCATTGCCATAGTGTACCGAAGTCGTAACGGTTAGATAAATCAATATCACAAACGTATTCATTTTGATTGCGAACACTTTTGGGGATCGCGTAACGATGAAACGAATCGGGTTTGCCATTAATGTACGGAGTTGAATATTGTAATCAGTTCGGCTCGAATATTGCATCTCCTATGTCTGCGTCATCACATTCATCTATTTTGCACCTTTTTAAGAGCTGTCAAGTGTCAAAAAGACCATTTCTATCTGAATTCTCATTTAATTAGTGACCTACCTGTGATCAATGCTTAGTGTGGCAAACACACAGTCCAGTACCAAAAAGCCAGCCAGAAATATTGAGTACGATAACATAAAATAGTTGTAAATTTGATATTTACCGAATCTGAACAACGGTGGGGCTTTTTATTATACATTTATTATTTGTTTCATTATCATGAAATGAAATTTTCTTCTTCGGTTCACGAAACGAATACTTACGCACCGCCAATGTCCTTCTAAATATATTCAATATCGTACACCTCATCGTCAACTGTCATTTTGTCATCATTTGATTTGAAGTGCACAAATTCTTATCGAATATTTTTTAAGTTTCACAAATCCACCTCTGACCGTGACTTTAACTTGAATGAACATTTCAAACATCGACACCAGACTCTTTATTACTGCATCCAAATCACTTATCACTGTCTGGATAGATTAAAAAATTACCATAAAACTGATTTGATCCAATAAATTTTTGAATTCTGACCAACGATGTTAGGTGATAAAATTGTTATATATTGCTTCATTTTAATGACGATATTGATTAAATGAACAATCTCTAGATGTTATTTGATTACACCAGAGAGTGTATTTTCGCTGCTGAGTAAGCGAAATATACTTTTGAACTACGTATACAGTGATAATACAGCGTTCTAGCATCATTCAGAATGACATCAGTCATTTTGAGTGGTAAATCCACAAACAGGAGCGTAACTCAATTCTCAAACTGTTATTTCATTCTTGAGCATGATTCATGTCCGTTTAATAGGAAGTTCTTATATATGATATATACATACTATTTCAATGCTCAAATCATGATTGAATGTCAGTTTTTTTTTTCATCAAACCAGTTTTCAATTACGCGTTTGTTCAGAAAATTTCACAACACACAAACTTTAGAACTGTATAAGTGGAAGAAACAACTTTATGGTTGCAGTTGCTACTTGACATTGTGGCACAGATCACACACATGCAATTGGCTGTGACCATTGATCATCAGATGGCGTTCGATCCACTGGAAGCATTCCAGTAGATCGAGACGTTACCGGAATAGCTCGACTGACGTTAGCTGTCAGTTGGGCTGCCGTATTATACTAATTAACAGTAGTCGCATTGTATTCAATGTCAGTAGTGTAGGATCATTCGTACTCTAACCGTTAATAAAAAAAGTTGTCTTTAAAATAGAGTCTTTCATTCAATATCAGGCCAAAATATAATAAATGGTGCTTACTATGTGAAACAAATTAAATTGCATTAATTCAAGTTGTGAAAATCGTACAGAGAAGTATTGAACTATTTTGAGAAAAGAAAATATTGTTTTGTGTTACTGACGTTCAAGTTTACACTCTTTTTCGTTCCGTTTCTATGATTCATCCGCACGATGAATCACTTATGATAACGAAAGGGCGAACAATTGTAGGGCGTCGGTACAGAGTGATGACAACACTTAGTTTAAATTTGTTCGTGCTCAAATTCATTCCATCATATTCATTCTTGTTTTGATGTCGAAACAGTGAAAAAAAAAAAATAAAAATAAATTTGAAATAAAATAAAATGCAATTTAAATTAAATCTGCACATATTTTACATGTTTTGCTGTTTGTCGTATGATTTCGCAATAATCCATAATGGTGACGAAATATTATGAAATATTGCGAAATCATATGATAAACAACGAAACATGTAAAATGTGTGCGGATTTAATTTAAATTGTATTTTATTTTATTTCAAAGTACTTCCGTAAAAAACCGATCGATTTCTGCCCAACGAAAAAAATCTTTTCAGAGGTCGCTTTAGTGTCCGATTCGTGTTTCATTTTAGTAAACATCAACAACTACACAGATTTTACGTTCTTCCCCGCACAGAGATATACAAACACCAATGTAGTGTTCGCATTCATTATATCTTTCGGCATCTATTTCTCTCTGTATCATCTTTTTTTTTAAATTTTGAATTTTATTTATTTATTTTGCTATCCATACATTCTGGAATGTGTCTTCCTACAATTACTACCTCACATCTAACATCTAATACCTAAAATTCTTTATTGCCAACCTAATGACCTATTGCCCATTGACAATTGTAAACTAACCAAATGAATGTATAATTCCTAAATTCAGCCAGTATTTGGCGGTGAAATAAATTGAATTGAATTGAATCTATAGTGATGCGTAATATAGAAGATAAACGATAGTGCAATATAATCGATTGTCTCTTTCGTACTTCAATGTGCGTGCGTAATACGGTATAACCGACGCTTGAGTGAAGGATGACCAATACGTATTGAAATGAATAGTTATTTATTTGTATTGCCATTGCTCACAGTGATGCTCACTGCTCATGGTTGTATGGAAAAGGCAACAAGTCATATTGTAGCATCTAACAATTTTCGTACGACGCACCAACACAAATAATTCAGAAAAATGAAACGCAGTATCACAGCCGGCGACAGCCGACGCGAGTGACGAAAGCACCTCTGTGCTGAAAGTCGAACTCGCCTATATATACACGCAATTTCGAACTTTTTTTCTAATTTCTAAGAGACCATCTGGTATGAATGAAGTATCGTCCAAAAGCCCTTAGGCTCATAGGCCCAGAAAATGCATTCAAACTTGGGAATCGACCAACCGTCTCCATAGATATGGCCACTTAAAAATTTGGAGTAATTCTCAGTTTTTGCCATTTACCGCAGGGTGGACGCGGCCCAGTCATCTCAAAACATAGTTTTTCTGAAGCTTCTCGTCGAGACCTTTCCAACAAAACCAAGAACGTCGAAATCGGACAATCAGTTCATGAGTTATAGCCATTTGAAAATTTTCTTTGGCGTCTCCACCAATTATTCTGAGATAATAGTTTTGTCTGTGTGTACGTTCGTCCGTAGTTTTTGTCCGATCTTTTTCAAACTTTCAGGCATTGAACTATATCAAAAACTAAGACTTTTTTGTTTCGCCACTTTTTGATTTGGCCGCCATCTTGGTCTTGGCCGGCCTTTGAAAATTCAAAAAATGGCCTTCCTTCCAATGGCTACTGTGCCTAACCCTGTCAACCGATTTCAGACTTTTAGGTATCGTTGGAAAGGTCTCAAGACCAGCTATAAAATAGCACCTATTTGAGCTTTAAAAAATCAAGTTAGCATGGTCTTATGGGCAGAAGACCAAAAAAATTGTCACCTGGCCTTGCATAAATCGGCCATTTTCTCGAAAACGGCTCCGACGATTTTTTTCAAAATTGCCTCAAATGTAGCCCCAAATTAGAGCTAAAATTTGACATATAGCTTAAATCTGACAAAACTCTGTTTTTCGAAATATAGGCATTAGAAGTTGGAAAAAACATGAAAAATCGACAAAAATCAACTAAAACTCATTTTTGTTGCCGGCAAAATCATAACCAAAGTGTTTTTGCGTTCAGATGAATAAAATTCTTCCGGATACCATCCCTTCACCAAGTCTTTTTATATCACGCAATCAACTAAGAACACAAAAAAGTACTTTTCATGAAAAAATCAAAACGATTTTTAACTACAACATTTCATGTTTCATTTTCTTTGGCTCAATACACACCACTTTGTGTTTGTTAAGTGTATTTAGTTTTGTTGAAAGAAAAAAATTTCGGGTACAAAACAACTGATATCAAATAAAAAAACTTCTTTCGAAGTAATCCCTCATGACGAAAACGAAGACAAAACAGCTGATATCAATTTCAAAAAATCATTTCGAAGCGATTTGGATTTGCTTTTTTTGCATTCTTCCAACTAATTTCAGAATCGCTCCGTTATGATTTTTTAAAATTGATATCAGCTGTTTTGTGTTCGCTTTCGTCACGGGGAATTACTTCGAAAGAAGTTTTTTTATTTGATAGAAAAAACGCTGTGTCTCGTTTTGTTTGGCGGTTTTTCTAATACGCTGTTTTCATTCAGCGGATCAGTTGTTGCTTGTCATCATTGCTACCGCTGATAAAGTGAATAATAATGACATCGTTATCTCATGCGCATGTAATAATTATTTCTCCAGAAATGTTTTCGTCTTTCATTGTCTATCTCTTGATTTGTACTATAGTCGATTGTGAGCAGTGCCCACAGGCAATAACGCATATTATACACAAATTTTGGACACTGAATTGATTCTAAGCCGCCTGATTGACGAATAATATTGTTCAACACAGACATTCGTTGTGATAGTATACTGTTTGAGTAATATTCTTGACCTTTGGCAATGCTGTGAATTGAACTCATTCTAATGGAATCAGCCCGAATGACACAATACACGACAAGTGAAAGCGGAAATTATTTTTCGTTGCATTCAACATTACAATGGAGAACTTGATCATCACTATTAGTGCGTTCCAATTTGATTTCCATGGAAATAGACCAAATTGATGTTTAATGGAAATGTTTATCAAATAAAAAAAACTTCCTTCGAAGTAAATCCTCGTGATGAAAGCGAACACAAAACAGCTGATATCAATTTTCGGAGCGATTCTGAAATTAGTTGGAAGAATGCAAAAAAAGCAAATCTAAATCGCTCCGAAATGATTTATTAAAATTGATATCAGCTGTTTTGTGTTCGCTTTCGTCACGAGGAATTTCTTCGAAAGAAGTTTTTTTTATTTGATTTCATACAGACACCGTATCGGTGTTTACATGTTTTGAGCGTGTTGCTTTGTGTGTGCGAGTGTAAAGTATTTGAAATCTTATAATTGAGAACCAAAACCCAACGGTATGTTGTTGATCAATATACACTCGCAATAGCAGCGATGCAATAGCATTCAGCCACAGTTCACATCGGTCGCAACTGTGAAAAGAGTGGGGATTCGTCTGTACATGTGTTGTATAAAGTCTGATTTGTTGGTATGGACATGCGGGGCCTCTTTCGGGATAATTTTGATACCGAAATCGTTTCGGAGGTTCTTTATTTTTATTATTTTTTTCACTGTTTCGACATCAAAACAAGAATGAATATGACGGAGTGAATTTGAACGCGAACAAATTTGAAATTTTTTCTTTCGCATTCTGCCGTTCTCCAGTAGTGGCGCTCTACTATTTCAAATTCCATATTTTACATAGAAAAATTGACAGAATATTGCCGGATGGATTTATCGTTGAAGTCATTAAAAAAAATTAACCAGAACTAAAATAGCAGCCTGGTGTATATCTTGAAAAAAAAAGATAAATCCGTAGGAATATAAAAATTAGTGAATGTAATAGACAGTGATGCAGATTGTGTTTCAAAGACAATCAACTTTGTATCTATAGCTAGAGTGCCACAATCAGTTTTCGATGGATGATTCAGTGTGTGAAATTGTGTAAAGAGAAACATATTGAAATTGCTAAGAAAAATCAAAATATCGTATATGCACGACCGTGGGATGTTGCCTGAATATTAATTTTTGATGAAAGAAAACCATTTTGAAACAACATGGATCCAATGGAATGTCAACCTAGTACTTCGACAAAACGACATACAAGTGTAAAAAATGAAGACGAAACTATCGAAAAACGTGCAAAAAAAGGTGTACAGACAGATCCAAAAACTTCTGACACTTTCACCAATGCATCTGGCAATACTGCAAATGAAAATGAAACCAATATTACAAAATGTTCTACAACGGAAGATGGTTTAAGTGTTTACGATACTTCGGGTTTAAAGACGAGCCTGCATGGAATTGTATATCAGGTGAAGCTGTTGATGCTATTTTTGAATCGTGGACACAAACTTGAATACGAATTTGATTTGGCAACCGAAATGGATGCGGCCGAAAAATTTGATGATGTTGTGTTTCGGTATAAAGATCCAAAAATAAATAAATGGACATGGCGTTTTCTACAAGCTAAACACAAACTTGATGCGAAGATCACTGTCAACGACTTAATCACCACTTCAGATAATGATAATTTTGTTTTATCTAAATATTTTGTGTCCTTTTGTAAAATTAAAAACAAAGATCTTTTCAAAGATGCTGTTTTGAAAGATTTCATAATCATAACGAATACTACTTTCGATTTCATTGATAAAGATGGCAATGACCTTGAAACTAAATGGAAGGGATATTTTTATGAAGAAATTGAACAGGGAAATAGCTTAGAGGAGGATAAAATACTAGGCTTTGAGAAAAACGGTTTCGAAGCAAAAAAATTCCGAATCAAGAAAAAAGCGAAGAGTGGTTTAATCGACATGTTTGCTTCGTATATTCGACTCAAAGCATTAGACATTGAAGAAATTAAAAAAATTAAAGATTTTGAATTCATTGAAAAGTATATTGTAGCTTGTGAAATGTTGGACTTGATTGAAAAAGTGAATGCTACGATTTTAAATTCTAAGGAGAAAACATTAGTTCTGAAGGCAGCCAAAAAAATGGTTGAACTACAAAAGGAAATGGAAAAAAAGCAAGTCTCCACAAATGAGTGGAATGTAACAAATATGGAGAAAGCTATCGAAAATTTAAGGAAAGAAAAACAAGAAAGGGAAATAAGTGAAGCTATAAATAAGCTACAAACTGAAGCTAATAAAATGAAAACGATTTTCAAAACAATAGTACAGGATTTTGAGAGGCAAAAATCTGAACAGAATATTGAGAATCAATTAGAAACGCTTATCGATCTAAAAGAGTTAATTAAGTCGATAAATGCCAACAATGATGATTTACCCATTGACCAAATTGGAGAAATCCCTCCAGAACTAAGAGACACGATTGGAAAACAGACATTTTACAATATTAAAAGAGGTAGCAAAAGTATCAAAGAGATGAAAAGAAAATTGAGTAAATATTTAGAGAATAGGATTTTGAACATATCAACCATCATCGAAATGGCATTGGGCATGAAAAGTATTGAGAGTTACGTTGATACATTTCTGGATAAATTTCGTTTCGTCATCAATTACCCAGATGAAAAAGATTTGAGTGGATTTCTCGAAGGGGAACTGAGCGTTCAATATAATGTATTAAATACCCATTTGATTACCAGTTCTTTTGAAAAAGAAATGCTCGAATTTCTTAAAAGCTACGATCGTGGAACGGCCGAGTTTTATACAGGAAATTTGGCAAAACAATTCTTTGACAAAATGGATGTAAAAATTTCGAACCTGATTAATATCGGTATCAGTTTTGTCTACCCAGAGAAGCTCAAAAAAATTGGAATTGAATTCAATAAAAATATTGAAGAACTAGAAACATTTCTATCAATAGACTCTGAAGAACAAATCTTTTATCTAATTACTGAAAACACACGATTGAGTGCGATTAAAGTTTATCGCACTTTGATCAGCACTGGAAAATACAATGAAAAAGACAGTTTAATTTTTATGCGCCTACGATCATTGCTCTGCCATCAGACACAAGAATATGTTCTACGGTCGTTTGGAGCTTTAAATGAAAAGAAACAGAAACAAGAGGGAAATAAAGAACAGAAATCGTTCGATCTCTTGGTGATTGAATGTCAGAATAAACACCGAAACAAAGATGAAGAATTGGATTTGTTTGATGAAATTAGAACCATTCTGAAAGGTAATCAAACAAGAAAAGTGGTTTTCATTGCGACAAATAATGATTATGCTGGATATTGTAGAAGACAACTTAAATATACATCTGTACATGATGATACTTCTTTTAAAGATTTGAATGACCAATCGCAAGACAAATTATTGCAAAGAAAAGTTAACTTCCAAGGAACGGAAACTGAGTTTAATGAACTCATAGATAAGGGTTCAGCCAAGCAATATGATATCGGGCTTATACAGCTTATCGAGATTACTGGAAAATGAAGAATCAAAAATAATTCAGATAGGCAGTCAAGATGACTTTTCATCCACTGGTTATGTGGACGATTTGTATATTGAACGAAAATTACAAAGAAAGGTCAGAAACCATGAAATTACGGTTAATGAAGAGCAGTTACTAAAACGTGACGAAAAGATAATTATTATCGCGAATGATTCGGGAGTGGGTAAGTCTACGGTTTTGACAAGTCTAGCGAGAAAGATAAAACGACTCGAGAATCACATGTGGGTTGTGCGGATCAATTTGCTTGATTATGCAAGTAAAAAAAATAAAATCAATCTGGGGCAAATCAATTTTGATCAGACAGACACTGAAAGAGCAATAGAGTTCTTGGCCAATATGATATTACCCAATGCAAATGAATCAATCAACATATTGCAGCGAAAACTTTTCAAATTGGGTCTTAGGAATGAAATAGGGAACAAGTCGGAGATTAGAAAACCCAAAATTGCCCTTTTATTCGATGCAGTTGATGAGATTAGTCCAACATATAAGTCCAAAGTGATTGACATGGTGAAAGCCCTAAAAAAAAGTGACGTGAAACAACTTGTGATCACAACTCGAGTCCATGTGAAACAAGATTTAGAAGTTAATTTGATGTCGTCCTCTTTTAGCTTAGTTCCATTGAATTATAAAGACCAAGAAAAATTTTTTGCAGACTTTTTAAAATGGCATTTAAGATCTTATAAAGATAATCATGGCAATGTTAGTAGAAGGTCATCCCAAGAGATTATTCAAACAATTGATGAGATTCAAGAGATTATTCAAACAATTGGTAAGATTAAAGATTACCACTTTATCAAAGAGGTTTCCGAAATTAAGAGACTTTATCAACCATACGATGATGACAAACTCGAAGAACTAATAAAATCCATAGGGGAATTAAATTTCTCAACTTGTTCATGGAATATACTTGAAGCATGGAGACGTAAAATTCGATATTACGATTTTTTACAAGTTCCACTGCATCTGATCATGTTGATCGATGTCGCCTTGGACAATAATTTTGAAATACTAGACGGCTTAGAGGCACTTGATATTTACGATCGATTCATAGAATCCAAATTCAAGATAAAATTTGATGAGAAAGATAATGAAGATTGTGGAAAGCCCGGTGTTGAAGATAACATAAAAACCGTTGCACATATTTCGCGTGCTATTCATCGCGAATTGGCTGTTAAACTTCTGATTGAAGAGTACGAAAATATGGCATTGCCAGAACTGGATAAATTGTCGGAATATCAATATGATATACTTGGAAGGAGTACAAATGCGAAAGAAGTAATTGCCAGAAATGGACTCTTAATTCTAAAGGGAGACGAACTTGAATTCATTCATCGCAGTTTTGCCGAATATTTCTTAAACGAATACATAACCAAGAATTGGAATAATTGTCAAGTACAGAAACTTCTACTAGGAACGGTAATACGCAATGTCGATTTCAGAATCAATCGACTATTCTTCAATAGTTCTTTGAAAAAGGAAAATTCCATTTATGTTAGCCCAACAGAAGGCGCAGAAAACTTAGTGATCCAAAATTTAACAAAACATGTTCCCATCATACATGGGCTGATACGTGAACATTTGTTCGAAATTCTCAAAATTGTATCGAACCTTTTCAACAAACATTTTCCAGATAAAAATTCCGTGATAAAGAAAAATATAATCCAAGAGGATAATGAGAATGAAAACATTTTGTACTGTTCATTGCAAAAAGGTAATCCACAAACAGTACAATGTTTGTTGGAATGGGTTAAAGATCACTATGGTATCGACACCCTCATGAATTTAATTAAAAGAGGACGATTGGTCGACGGTGAAATCGTTGAATCTTCGTTATTCGCGGCAGTTAGAAATGAAGATGGTGAACGGGAGTGCAATGATGAAATGTTCAAGTTAATATTAGGCTTCATGGCAAAGCACGTTGAAAGTAACGAATTAAAAGAATTGGTATTGGCACACGAGAAGGACGTGGGTAGAAACATTTTGTACGTTTCATTGCAAAAGTGTAATCCACGAAAACTACAATATTTGTTGGAATGGGTTAAAGATCACTGTGGCATCGACACAC
>NW_022595303.1:445327-463370 GCF_009176505.1 Sitodiplosis mosellana
TTCATGGCGAGGCACGTTGAAAGTAACGAATTAAAAGAATTGGTATTGGCAAATGAAAAGGGCGAGGGTAGAAACATTTTGTACCGTTCATTGCAATATTGGCATGATCCACAAACAGCACAGTCTTTGTTGTACTGGGTAAACAATCAATTTGGGGTTGATGTGCTCAAAAAATTGTTACTTAAAGGAAAAGTTAGAAATGGTAAAATCAACACAGCGTTACACGGAGCAAGTCGATCTTACCTGCGCCTAAGAAAAGAAAAGATTGAGTTGATATTAGACTTCGTAAAAGACAATGTAAAAGACGATAAGTTTTTGAAAGATTTCATACTCTCAAAGCACATTGATCCTGACGAAGGTGTCTTTTACTACTCAACAGAGCCTGAAAATGATGAAGGCGTATTGTATTTTTTGAATTGGGTAATAGAACACTCAAGTGTTGACGGGCCAACGGAGTCAAGATTGAACAATTTTTTGCGTAGCCCAGAAAATGTTAAATCCATACTCGATAAATTGAGAAATCAAGATGATTCAACTCAAATTACTGCTGAATCTATAATAAATTTGATGACTGAATAAAAACTGAGATCAATGGACTGCCACAATATCCGTTGACCACTATTTCTTTCGGTATTTTCAATTAAGGCAATATACACAATGTGATAGTTTACCAGCGATGAATCATCATCGAATGTATTTAATTGACTCTCTGTTTGTTATATTATATTTTATAATCGCTTTAGCTTCATTTCCATGTTAAAAATATCTAAATGTCGGAGAATCAATGAACCTGACAAGCTTCTAATCAGAAATGCCGTAATTGAATGATTGTGGTTAATGATTAAAAATGAATCATCTTTAAAATATTTATTCAAACTGTTGAACTTCAAGCCAAAACTAAGCAATTATTATTTACATAATTCTGTTCATTTTCAAAATACATAAATATTTTATTTCGATAAAAATGAAAGTTTTGTTAAGCCAAGAAACATTTACTTAGTTGTTTAATTAGATTATTAAATACTGTTAAGTACAAACGAGTTTTACGGGTGTAAAATGGTAAAAATGATTTGTATAAATTCCAACTGAATCGAATGAGCTAGTTGATAAATAAAGATGTAGTCATTTATGAAGAATTGTTACTTATAATCGAAAAGTTCAATGAAAATTACAAGATTTGGAACAACCGGCGAGAAATTGCTGCACAGAGGTCACATAACAAGTAAGTTCTTTTGTTCCTCAAAATATTTTAATTTTCTTCTAAGTTTTAATTTTCATAATAATTTATTTGAAGTCCAGTATTAAAGGTGTTGAAGCAAGGTTCATTTAGAACAATCGAATTCTATTTCATTTCTAGTTTGGTTTCAAAGCTTTAACACGAATGAAGAATAATTTAAACTTGGCGCCGTTTTCCAAAAAAGTTACCAAAGTATGGTAATGTGTTGTATGACAACCAGAGCGCAAACATCAACAGACAAACATAGAAGATTGCTTGCTGTCTCTGTGTAGCTTACCGTTGGTAAGTGATCATTAAGCATGTATGCGAACATTCACTTGTCAAATCAGAAAACAAGTTTAAAAGCAAAACATAAATAAAGCTGTTTCAGTGTGTTACTTTCTTTCACCGTCTTGGCTTCTCTCATTCTTCTTTTGGTGCGCTCTTCGTGCGGTGTCTAAAAGACACATTGAGTATTAAAAAGACCAAACAAAATTTATTTTCTCTTAGCACTGAATTTCACATTTTTGAAGCAATAAGGTTAAAAATGATCAATACTGGGTCTGTGTCAAGTTGAAACTTATATTGAATTAATTATTTTTTGAATGAAACAGTGAATAACTAAGCAAAGATCGAAATATTTTAAGAATTGATTCTAATAAAAAATTGAGCTAACCAAAGAGTGATATTTTTCCTGTAATCAACAGAAAATTGGGTGGTCGCACACTTTTCGTAACTGGTGCATCACGGGGAATTGGGAAAGCCATCGCTTTGAAAGCAGCTCGTGATGGTGCAAATATTATAATCGCTGCCAAAACGGCAGAGCCACATCCAAAATTACCTGGAACCATTTACACAGCAGCTCAAGAGAGTAAGTCATTCGACAGGAATGAAATAGGTCAAGTGAAAGTTGGTCTTGATATTAATGTTTGCTTTGGTTTTTATAGTCGAAGAAGCCGGCGGAAAGGCATTGCCACTCATTTTGGACGTGCGAAATGAACAACAAGTTAAATCAGTGGTGAAAACAGCTGTTGAAAAGGTATTTATTTAGATATTTGAGACTTTTGTGACGATCAGACGTCTGAAAGTGACACATTAACTTAACTTTTGAATAAACAACAATTTTGTGTGTTTTCTTTGATTAGTTCGGTGGCATCGATATTCTAGTGAACAATGCCAGTGCAATTTCATTGACACCAACACTCCAGACGGAGATGAAACGATATGACCTGATGAACAACATCAACACTCGCGGCACTTTTCTTGTGTGAGTAAAGAGTTCAATGTGAATATTTGAACGGATAATGTTAATGTTTTGATTAAGAAACAACTGGTCAATGACCGGTGTTCATATCAAAATCAAACATTTTCTATGTTCGTTCAAACCAATTGACTTCATCGAATTTAACTTAAACCAAATGTCTTCATTAATCAACTTTATCCATTCCAGATCCAAAGAGTGCATTCCCCATTTGCTGAAGAGTGACCATGCTCACATTCTGAATTTATCACCTCCGTTAAACCTCAATCCGATGTGGTTCAGCAAATCACTGGCATACACCATAGCCAAATATGGAATGTCGATGTGTGTGCTTGGAATATCTCAAGAGTACAAGGGTCGAATCGGAGTGAATGCATTGTGGCCCAAAACGGCCATTGCAACTGCCGCCGTTGAGATGTTGCTGGGTGAAAACAGTAGTTTATACTCTCGCAAGCCAGAAATCTGTGCCGATGCTGCCTATGCTATTCTGAGCCGCGATCCAAAAACCACAACCGGTAACTTCTACATCGATGAAGACGTCGTTAAACAGGCAGGCGTTCCAGACTTGACGCAATATGCTTGTCATCCAGAAAACGCCGATCATTTAATACCCGATGGATTTTTGGATATTCCATTCGATAAGACTATTGTTTGGAGCGAACATGAGAAACCAAAGTTTCAAACCACTAGCTGTAGATCCGGAGAGATAGCGAGACTGTTTAGAGAAATCGAAAGCCACTTGAACGAGGGAATAGTTCAAAGAGTAAACGCCATTTATCAGTTTAATGTAGAAGGTGATGAGCCCGGCACTTGGTTTCTCAATTTGAAATACGGAAAAGGGAGCTGCGGCAGAGGTGATGGAGGCATCAGACCAGAAGCCACACTGATTATGGACTCAAAAGATGTGCTCGATCTTTTTGCTGGACAACTCAAGGCAACCTCAGCGTACATGTCTGGTAAATTGAAGATCAACGGCGATTTGCAGAAGGCCATTGATTTGGAGAAATTCATGCGTAGCTTCAACAAGAGGTTGTAATTCATTGCATTACTAGTGGCCATACGAGCCATGGCTTATTAGGACATTTGGTTAAGTTAAAAAGAATAAATTTTAGATCGAAAATGAATTCTATTGTGAATTCAACTATGTGCTTTGCTATATAATGAACATATGAAATAGGGACAATTAGACACAAATGTAAAAACCAGCAGTATGACTTAGGTTTAAGTTTTCATGCTTTACAACGTTTTATGGGGTTTCAATAGGGGTTTGCCCACCATAATCGTCCTCTATGAATCAAAAGTAATTTAAATAAATAAATAAAATAAAAAAATGAAATCAACCGCGAAATAAGTATTGAAATTGCCTTTGCAAATGAATTTCCAACATCACAGAGCACAAAATATTTTTTTCTCAACATTTATTTGCAATATTAAGTCTAAATGTTAGTTTGTAAACTATAATTTGAAGTTTTCTTGTCTAAAGTCTCGCATTAATTGGATTTTTTCTCGCAATTATTAGTTTATGCATTTTTACTATTTTTTAAATAAAATTATAATAAAATTCCATAAATTCTATCATTCCAATGGTGTTGATCAATTCGAAGTACTAAAAATTAAACCAAAACCCTATATTGCACGCACAGATGGCTCTGTTCATTCAATGACAGACGGGAGCTGTCAAAAGTCAGTGCTACAGTGTGAGTTATTTCTGTTTTCACTCTTCTCTTTGGCTGTCAAATAAACGATCAACAATAAAGTCTGTACATTACATTAGTGTGTCGGACCGCATATATGTGTGCTTACGTATTTCTATGTTTATCAGGTGAAATTTGCTTGGTGTTTTGAACTTTGGTCAAGGAGTGAGCAAATTGTTGCAAAATAAATAAATTTCAGTGTCACGCTATATTTCATATTTTCAATTAACTTGGTTCGTTTTGAAGAGACGGTGCATTGCTACACAGCTGAAAATGATAAATACTGGGTTTGTTTTGATCTCAATTTTATTCGATGTTTTGTTTGACTGTCATTGAAACCATTTGCCAACAGAAAATTAGCTGGCCGAACGCTATTGATAACTGGAGCATCACGGGGAATTGGTAAAGCGATCGCTTTGAAGGCAGCTCGTGATGGTGCAAATATCGTAGTTGCAGCCAAAACGGCAGAGCCACATCCAAAATTACCTGGAACCATTTACACAGCAGCTCAAGAGAGTAAGTCATTTGAATTGAATTAAATAGGCCAAGTGAAAGTTGTGCTTGATATTAATGTTTGCTTTGGTTTTTATAGTCGAAGAAGCCGGCGGAAAGGCATTGCCACTCATTTTGGACGTGAGAGATGAACAGCAAGTCAAATCAGTGGTGAAAACTGCTGTTGAAAAGGTATTTATTTGGATATTTGAGAATTTGGTGACAATCAGACGTCTGAAAGTGACACATTAACCTAACTTTTTGAATGGACCAACAATTTTGTGTGTTTTCTTTGAACAGTTTGGTGGCATCGATATTCTAGTAAACAATGCCAGTGCAATTTCATTGACACCAACACTTCAGACGGAAATGAAACGATATGACCTGATGAACAACATCAACACTCGCGGCACTTTTCTTGTGTGAGTAAAGAGATCAATGGGAATATTTGAACGGATAATGTCAATGTGTTGATCAAGAAACAACTAGTAAATGACCAGTGGTCATATCAAAAACAAACATTTTCTGTGTTGGTTCAAACTTATTGACTTCATCGACTTTATCTTAAGCCAAATGTCTCCATCGATCAATAAATCAACTTTATCCATTCCAGATCCAAAGAGTGCATTCCCTACTTGCTGAAGAGTGACCATGCTCACATTTTAAACTTGTCACCGCCACTCAACTTGAACCCAGTTTGGTTCGGCAATCACGTTGCTTACACCATAGCCAAGTACGGAATGTCGATGTGTGTGCTAGGAATGTCTCACGAGTACAAAGGTGAGATCGGAGTGAATGCACTGTGGCCCAAAACGGCCATTGCTACTGCTGCCGTTGAGATGTTGCTGGGTGAAGATAGCAGTAAATATTCACGCAAGCCAGAAATCTGTGCCGATGCTGCCTATGCTATTCTGAGCCGCGATCCAGTAACAACAACCGGTAACTTCTATATTGATGAAGAGGTGCTTAAAGAGGCCGGTGTCAATGACCTCAAACAGTACGCTTGTTATCCAGAAAATGCCGACAATTTAGTGCCCGATGCATTTTTGGACATCCCAACTAGCATTAACAACGTCTTCAGCAAATCAAGCCAAAAAGCCGAAGGTGCCACCGTTCCCTCTGGTCAAATTGAGGGATTGTTCAAGAAAATTGAAGCCAATTTGAACGAGGAATTAGTACAAAAAGTCAACGCCACATATCACTTTAATGTAAAAGGTGATGAGGCCGGCATATGGTTTCTCAACTTGAAGGATGGCAGTGGCAGCTGTGGAAAAGGCGATGGCGGTGTCACACCAGAAGCGACATTAACCATGAAATCCAACGATTTCTTTGACATGTTCTCCGGCAAACTCAAAGCTACATCAGCATTCATGTCCGGTAAACTAAAAATTGCCGGCGATTTGCAAAAGGCAATGAAACTCGAGAAACTCATGGGCAGCCTAAAATCAAAATTATAAATTGATTTCTTTAGAAAAGTGGAGAATTTTGGTTTTGTAATTTTTTTTCATAGATTTTTTTAATCATTTTTATCAACATTTTTAATAGTGTTCAATGAAAACCGTCACATTCGATCATACCAAGAGTGAGGATGGGAGAAAATATGAAAAAATGCAACTACTGCCTGGCTCAATCAATTCTATTGAACATTGTTTAATGAACAATTTGTATTTTTATAACACGAAGAAATATTGAAGCTTCACTGAATATTGCATCATTCACTATTTCCATCACGATAATGAAGTGCAAATGATTAGAGGAACAACAAATTATTTGGAAGAGGAAAATAAATGTGAACATTTGATAGAAAATGATTGAAAATTTGGAATAAAAAACACAAATTTAGCTAATCACATATGAATAAGGGCTCATTAATTGTTATTGAATGGTTTTGAATAAATTTCTTCGAAAATATACACAATTTGGTTTAAATATTACAAATTGTGATTCACAAATGACTTGAAGTGATCCAGTTTAATGGGCAAATTTTTATCAACAATTTTTGAAGGGTGGTGTTTCTTTGTTCGCGTGTCTTTTGTTCATTGGGCTAATTTTCATCGTAACTATGTTCTGGTAGCGCCAAACGGGTCTACCAGAATGTTCATCCTCCGTATGAAGAATTAAGTCTAAATGTTAACATGTAAACTATTTGAAGTTTTCTTGTTATCAGTACGCTTGCTATCTCTCATTGGTCTGAAAAAAATTTCACAAATAATTGAAAGTTTATTCAAAGAGTCAACAAAATTAACTTGTTTACCAATTCAAAATATTAAAAATTGAACTAAATTCCCATGTTCCACGCACAGATAGCTCTGTTCATTCATTCAATAGACGGGAGCTGTCAAAAGTCATTGCTACAGTGTGAGTTATTTCTGTTTTCACTCTTCTCTTTGGCTGTCAACTAAACAAGAACGATCAACAATAAAGTCGGTGTATTTGGATTAGTGTGTTTGCACCGCATATATGTGTGCTTACGTATTTTTATTTTTATTAGGTAAAATTTGCTAGTTTTTAACTTTGGTAAAGTAGTAAGCGAATAAACTTTAGTGTCATGCAAGATTTCATATTTTCAATTGATTTGGTTTATTTTGAAGGGATGGTGAATTAGCGCATTACTACACAGCTGACAATGAAAAATACTGGGTTTGTGTTGATGTTGATTTTATCCGATGTTTTGTTTGACTGTCATTAAAACCATTTGCCAACAGAAAATTAGCTGGCCGAACGCTATTGATAACTGGAGCATCACGGGGAATTGGCAAAGCGATCGCTTTGAAGGCAGCTCGTGATGGTGCAAATATTATAATCGCTGCCAAAACGGCAGAGCCACATCCAAAATTACCTGGAACTATTTACACAGCTGCTCAAGAGAGTAAGTCATTCCACTTGAAAGATATAGACCAAGTGAAAGTTGCGCTTGATATTAATGTTTGTCTTGGTTTTTTTATAGTCGAAGAAGCCGGCGGAAAGGCATTGCCACTCATTTTGGACGTGCGAGATGAACAACAAGTCAAATCAGTGGTGAAAACAGCTGTTGAGAAGGTATTCATTTGGATATTTGAGACTTAAGTGACGATTAGACGTCTGATACCAATGAAAATGACACAATAACCAAACTTTTTGATTGATTCCACAATTTTGTGTGTTTTCTTTGAACAGTTTGGTGGCATCGATATTCTAGTGAACAATGCCAGTGCAATTTCATTGACACCAACACTTCAGACGGAGATGAAACGATATGACCTGATGAACAACATCAACACTCGCGGCACTTTTCTTGTGTGAGTAAAGAGATCAATGGGAATATTTGAACGGATTATGTCAATGTTTTGATTAAGAAACAATTGGTTTATGACCGAATGACCGGTGTTCATATCAAAAACAAACATTTTCTGTGTTGGTTCAAACCAATTGACATCATCGACTTTATCTTAAACCAAATGTCTCCATCAATCGATGAATCAACTTTATCTTTTCCAGATCAAAAGAATGCATACCACATTTGCTGAAAAGTGACCATGCTCACATTCTAAACTTGTCACCACCACTCAACTTGAACCCGGTTTGGTTCGGTAATCACGCCGCTTACACCATAGCCAAGTACGGAATGTCGATGTGTGTGCTAGGAATGTCTCACGAGTACAAAGGTGAAATCGGTGTGAATGCACTATGGCCCAAAACGGCCATTGCTACTGCCGCCGTTGAGATGTTGCTGGGTGAAGATAGCAGTAAATATTCACGCAAGCCAGAAATCTGTGCCGATGCTGCCTATGCCATTCTAACTCGCGATCCAAAAACCACAACCGGTAACTTCTACATCGATGAAGAGGTGCTTAAAGACGCTGGTGTCAATGACCTCAAACAGTACGCTTGTTATCCAGAAAATGCCGACAATTTAGCGCCCGACTTTTTTTTGGACATCCCAACCAATCTGAAATCAAGGTTATAAACCGTTTTCTTTAGAATAATAAGAAAAAAGCCACCGTTGGACAATTTGTATTAAATGTTATATGGAAAAGGGAAATTAATGTGAGCATTCAATAGAAAATGAAATAAAAAAATAACACAATTTTAGCTAATCACATATGGATAAGGGATCATCAATTATTATAAATGGTTTTGAAAGAAATTTGTTTAAAAATATTCACAATTTTTCTAATTAGATTAAATGTGACAAATTGAAATTCACAATTGAATCAATCCAGGTTTATGGGATAATTTTTATCAACCAGATTTGTTAAACGTTGCTGCATTTTTGATCACGTCAAAAGGCATTTTGATTCAATAATTGGAGAGAAAATCGCAATTTTGCGGCAAGTCGAATCATAGTTTTTTTTCAGATGATGTCAAAATATTTTCACCTTGCAAAGCGTACCTTATAAGAATACTAAAGATTTTGATTACTTACCACTTTAGTCTTTTCATCATAGATGAACCAATCGAGATAATTTGCTTAAAATATTTTTGGTGACTAAATTCCAATGAATTTTCATTTTGCAGTGCAGTGTACAGCACCGTCTACTGCAGTTTACTCAAAAAAATTGTTCAAAAAACATCCAAACCTTTTGCTTTACTTGCAAAATCAAAGAAATATATTTAAATAATTTTTTTCTTTATATTTGGTTACATAAATACAAAAAAAACCAAATCGATTTAGAATGGGGGAACAGCGATTGCTGTGTAATAATATGGAACTAAAGAATGAAACCACATCGAGAGACAACATCGAAAATAATGAAATTTTTAAAAAATCGATACATTTCGCCTTCTTTTTCTTTTTTCTATAATCAAAATCGACTTCGGGGTAATAAATATTCTACGAGGAAACCACATGATTATTTATATTTTCTACGACAAGGTTTTTTTTTGGTTTAATTTATATGGATCGCAATTGAACCATGAAAAAATACAATCGGATCAACTACAGACTAATTTAAAGACACGGTTCAAATTGATTACCATTTTTTTCACTTTTTTTTTATTTATCCATCGTGGTTCTAGGAGGTTTCCTAATGGCACTACAAGGCATTTCGGGCTAATTTTTATCGATCGGCAGAAAAAGAAACCAGGTTTGTTTTTAGATCTAAATCTTAGAGATTATTTTCTGGTTGAACAGAACGAGACAATGTTTTTTTTAATGAGTGCTTGACATTTTGTAGGTAGTGAATTTTTCATCATTTTTATTCCATCGAATAAGATTCTATTCAATGAAAAAAGGTTCGTTGAAGTGTTTCTCACATGAATGGCTTTTAAATATTCACTTTAATTGGACGATTTTTGAAAAATACCCAATTTCCCTGAAATTGAATTATTCCTTTTTGTTAAACATAGTTGAAAACATTAGGTTTTTTTTAAATTTCTGACGGAATTTTTTCCTTCAACTTTTTTTTCGTAGAATTAAACAGAAGATAATTCAAATTCATTGTATAATTATACTAGGATTAATTGTTCTCAATTAAAAAAATACACTTTCAGATGGGAGCATTTTTGAAATCCATTCAAAATGTCCAATTAATAAATGAATTTTTTTTGTTGACGAATTAGTTTGGAAACGAAAATTCTGGATATATAATCAATTTAGTTATTTTTAAATTAAAATTTGGAAATTAATTTTTAAAAAAATCAATTTTGTTCAAAACTTTAACAACAAAATCTTCGAAAATAAAAAAAACTCAAGGCAAATTTTCAATTTTCTTAATTATCATCTACAAAAAAAGAAAAAAAATCCATTCAATCTCTCTGCCATGGCATTCATCGAATACAAACGTCAAGCTTGTCAGAAGAAAAAAAACCCAAATCGTCTCGTTCTGTGTGATTCGTTGCAAAAGGGATTTATCAACTATACAATTCAACTAGTAATATAGTGTGTATTTGCCTCATTTGTCAGATGTGTGTGTGTGTGTGATAAGAATGAACTTGAAGCTCTGTACGTTTTCGACTAGTTTTGGACCAAATTGTTCCTTGAGTTTGATAGAGGTGTTACAATTTACTGAAATATTAAAATTTTACATTCAACCGTCATCATCGGTTGAATTCATACAGTATGGGTTAATTTTACAGTTTATACTGTATATCAGTATTATCATATGTTTTAAGTAGTTGAATGTGGTCGGATGAGAGTAGATGTTAGTAGCAAATAAATGCCACTTGATTGATATCGGTTCCGTTTTTTTTCGGTGTTCAGAAAATGAATGTGTAAACAAATTTTTTCTGATACTAAACAAAACTATTGATTCAGAATAACATCAAAAACGGAAATGATTGTTCTTTTTTTCAAATCTGATATAAACTGGGTAATGGCGACAGATTATAAAGAGCACATTTCGGCGGGAAACTGATAAAGAGCACATTTCTGTAGGAAATTGATTGAATCTCAGACCATTCAGATTTTTGGGTAGTTTGGGATGTGTTTTGAGCAATATTACGGACAGTTTACTCCTTTTTGTTGGAAAATATTCAATCGAACTAATCCAAATTGGAGTTTCCAACAAAGCTTGTCTTACTGCCCTTTTTAGTGTAGATTTCCTTATGGGTTAAGATTTTTGTTTTCCTCTGAAATTTCACAATTTTCGCAAGTTTCACATATCGAAGTTCACATTTGTTTCCAATTTTACAATTCTTCACATTCAATCATTTTCACCGACAATTTTTTTAAAAAGTCCAACACTTGGCTTTTGTGCACTTTGAATATGAAACGTTGCCCTCATCTCCGTTCGAAATGTGTTCCCTCTAAGCTGTCCCATTTGCACTTCATCTGTGTATTACACTTCACCTATCTGTTGATGTAAATGATGTATGAATATTAAAGCCGCCGTAATTTGTGTTTAAGTATCAAATGTTATAAAAACTATGTACGCTGAACAATTAACTGACCAACATAATGACTAGAACGGAAAGAGAGAAAATTGTGTGCAGCGTTATGAAACGGTGAAATAGTTTTTGTTGAATAAAATAGGCTTATCGACTAGAATGAATTCGACTAGATTTGAAAATGTGTCAAACTTCAATTAAAGCAAATTGTTTCGAGTATATATATATATTGAGAATCGACTATGTGTATGGGTTTTTGGCCGTCTCCACCACATCCCTTTATTTCGTCGCATTGGTTGACATTTGGCTGTGAGCTGAGAGTGTTGTGCTGTTTAAATGTGTTTTTGTTTGGTCGGCGTTCGCATGGTAACCAATGTTTGAAATTTGGTGTCGTCGCCGGTAGCCAAACGTTAGGTGTAGGTCCGTGGACGGCATGCAGTTATTGTAAATATTGTTGCGTAGACAATTTCAGTGAACTGTAGCATTAGTTCCAAGGCACATAGAATTATCTCCAATTGGATTGAAACTTCTTGGAAATAAATGAGATACCAAATGCCAGCCATGCACGGGAATGTCAGTATTACCGACACTATCACTTGCCAACCATGTTTACTGAGTGAGCCTACGGAGAGAGAGAGAGAGAAAAGAAAAATATGAGCATTTTTGAGTGGGTTTGGAGGTTTATAGTGCGATTGAATGTGTTTGAGACTCTCTGTGTCACCATGAGAGTAAGTAATCGAGCTGAAATCAGAGCCAATGGAGATGGACGCTGCATTGAGTCTATCTTCTTATTCAAAGGTATTCAATCAGTGTGCCTAGGAAGAATCTTCTTACTTAAATCAGAAACGAATCAATTTCTTCAAAAACGGATCAGTCTCTTTACTCAAAGTGACCCATTACAGGGATTGCAGTCTCCGTACTCGGAGCAAGTCCATCTCTTTAGCTAAAATCCACAAACCAAATAGAAACTTACTTTTCCTCCCCAAATATATTCGTATTGTCTCCAGCAACGTCGTTCCAAATAGATATCCAACGTCTGAAAGAGCAAAAAACGAATTCTATTTTTGAATTTGATAAAAAAAATTCAATTGATTAGCAACATGACCGTTGCTTTAACTTACCCCATATCAGTGTTGTCGGTATCAGTGAGTAGCGTTTGCCCAATTTCACTGTTTGAACCAAATTGCACCATTAATCACGATTCAAAGCCTGGATTCAATGTAATTTAGTCTGTAATTAGCTTGAACTTACCCAATTTGTAAATGAAAACTCCCAGTTCAACAAAGGCCAATAACCCTAAAATAGCATTGAATGACAGGCATTAATGACATGCACCAAAATCGTAACTACATTCTCCCATATTATTTACCAAAGTAAAATGAGTTGAGATACATTAAAATCTCGTATGCTAAACTGGCATCAACCATTTTTCCCAGATATTGAACTAAATGCGATCCACTTTGAAAATGTTTTTTTTTTCTTCACACTATCAAACCCACCGCACTAGATCCGTAACAACTTTTGACACATTTTCACTTGGGCCTGTTGAACAAACAGACAAAAAAATTAACCTCTCTGCCAACGATTCGGCCTATAAAAATCGATTTTTATCCAATTCTCAATTGTTTTCTTAAGTTTTCGATGGATTCTCGAGATTTTCACACGAAAAATGTGAAAATTTTCACAACATTGGTCAATTGGAACACGACACTGACAGAAGCTAAACGATGAGAAAAAAAAGATGTGTTGTGATGTTTGTGAAAAAAAAAACACTTTTCACATACACGCTAGTTTTTTTTTCTGCTTCATTCACATTGACGTGAATACGCGGTCGTCCATTCAGTCTATTTTTAGATGATTTGTTTATGGATATCAAACACACTAACACATACTCACACATTCATAGTTACCATTGGAAAGTGAATTCAGTTCATTGAGTCCTGTGTGCGGTTCATTCGTGCGGCTATATTTAGTACGCAGCTCGGTTGGGAGGTTCTAAAGAGAATTGCCGTTGATTTTCGTTCAGAAAACTAAGGAAAAACAATTTTGGTCCATTTTTGACAAAAAAGATGAAAATTCCATTAAAATCACAAATTTCAACTATCAAAATCTGAAAAATTAAACAAAATCCAAGAAAAAAGAACATTACAAATCGAACGTTTCATTCATTCAAACCGTCGTCTTTCAATCGCGTACTAAAAAGTTTATTTTGACATTTGGGCTATTCATCGCACGAGCCGCACTGACAGCTGCTGTGGTGTGTTCTCTCAAACAAATCCAGTGTTTATATTGGAAATACATTAGATGTTATCACTTGTTTGCGAGCGGCAAAAGTTTTCTTTGACAAAAATTCCGTGGATAAAACAAATAAATCGACGATTTTTTCCTGATTGATTGAAAAAATTGTGCCATTTTTGGTTAATTACTGTGAAAAAAAATGTCGGCCGATCAAATTCAATACTCGGAAAAGTACTACGACAATCAGTACGAGTACAGGTATGTTGTCATAATGCCACAACGACATGGAAGTGATAACCAAATTGATTTGTTTTTCACACTTTGTGCAATTTTCGAATGGAAATCGTGTTTTTGGTGTACTATTTCCAATGAATTAAAAGTGTTTCTAATGACGAATAATTTTTTTCTTTATTTTTGTTTCAGGCATGTGATCCTTCCGAATGATTTAGCGCGTCAGGTGCCGAAATCGCATTTGATGACCGAGACCGAATGGCGAAATTTGGGTGTTCAACAAAGTCCCGGCTGGGTTCACTACATGCTTCACGCTCCAGAGCCACATGTTCTTTTGTTTCGACGACCATTGCAAAAACAACCAGAAAATACCAACGCCTCATCCGCATCGACATCATCCATGCAAGTCGTTTAACTAATTGGTCAAATTCGAGTGTCAACCTTTGATTGAGGACGATTTTTTTTTCGATGAATAAAGTGAACTAATGCTCCGTGATAAACATTTTGACCGAAATAGAACGACATTCGTTTCCACACAGCTAGAGTCAGAACAAAACCATTTTTTTTTTACTTGATTAAGAAAGTTACTCAAATTAATTGTAATCAATACAATTGTCACTTTGAAAAATATGATTTTTTTTTTATTGAATTGAAATATATTTATAGAAAATATAAAATGGATTTTGCTTATGATGTTAATTGGATTTTGTTTGAATCACAATGCCAAATGTATTCTTATTTGTAAGACTAAACACTGGACGCACACATCCAGCGGACGTTTTCAGTGAGAGATTAAATGGTGATTAATATTATCAATATTATTCTGCATAGTAGCTGGTAAGTTCACATTAAATGCTGAATTATGATTACCTTGCAGCATACACATATATACGTTCACTATAAAAGTGTTATTCTTTAGGTTTCATGAAGATAATTTTCTTCACCAGTCCAGGATTTTTATTTGAAGAATAATCCCCGTAATCATAACCGAAATCAATTTCGATGCCTTGATCCATTTGCACCTTGGTCTTAAGGGTCATCAAAGTGTAACATTTGTCAATTTGAAGATTAAAGCAAATTTGATATTTGACGCCTGGTCGAATGATAATTGGCGTTGGAAGATGGACATTGGTTTCGCTCAGAGGTAGAAAAATCACTTGATCGGAATAAAGATTTTTACCAGTCGATCCATCAATCACATTCATTATAGCTGGTATGAATGGTATATTCTTTTCAACATGAACTGGAAATAATTCATTGCAGTGAATTGTCTTTAGGACTAACTCACAATTGGATGTGAATGACGTGGTATTTTGGATTGTGGTACCCGATCCCAGATCGTACCGTTGGTGGTTCAAACCAGTTGGATCAGTCCGATCACAAATCAGGTCATTGGTGTTATTTTTGTAAATTTGGCTCGTTTTTCGTTCATTACGATTGAATTTCGGTGGTCGATATTCCTTAGATGAAATCATACCGATAATGTCTGTGAATTCTTCAATCGAAAATAGACCTCCGTAAGAACGATACCGAGGATAAAAACTTTCAGCTGTCATATCACCAAACCGAATCTCGTAGAATAGGTCGCCCAACTGATTGCGAATATTCTGCATGTTTGTTCCATCCAGTCCTTTCTTAATGCAGGCGGCTTTTGCCCATGCCATACAACCGTCAAACACCACTGATTCGTCACAGTTGAATGTGTCCAGCTGCAAGATTCTTGCCAATAAATTCGATCTACAAGACAGAAAACTTTTGGACTGGAAGATTTCCTTTGGGTTTTCGCCAATTTTCTGTTCACAAAACTTCATTAAATGAGTTTGTTCGAAGAAGATCGCCACCTCATAGCCAAAGCACATGTTGTCCAATGTCAGAGTTTGCTCAGTGAAGTTGGAACTGGCCTTGCAGCACTCGTCGACCAAATATTGTTTGCCGAGATTCATGACATGGACTGCATTTACGTTGGTCAATTTCACCGTTCCAAGGTAAAAGAATTGCAAAAATTCCTTAAAAGCCTCAGGAGTTGACTTGTCGATTGGGATGTCACCTTCTTGTTTGCGTGGACCATAAAACATCACATCGAATAACTTGCTATTGGCCGACAAAATGTTTTTGTGTGCCGGAATTTTCACGTTACCATCTTTACCAAAGACAAAGAATACATCAGCTGTTCGGGTGTCCAAATACAGTTTCTCGCAGCCACGCCACGGCAACACATTGCTGTAAATAATCGGAGCAGGCTCTTGTGCCATTGCAGAATTTGATTTGAAGTGGAAATGTTGTTGATGACAGATTGGTTAATGGATTTTTGTTCACGGTTCACGTTGTTGAATTATTGTGATGAACTAAACGGATGGTAGAAAAAGAGCAAAAATTAAGTCGGAGATAACATTATCAAAAGAAATTTCAGAGAAAAAAAAATCGTATGAATGTGCCACACAAAAGCACCTCTTATTTACGTTCTATTCAAATTGAGTGTAATTTCACAATGATGAATCTCGAAATTCAAACCAATTATTTTATTTTCGATTTGAAGTTTGGTGAGAAAATAAAAACAAATACGAATTCACATTTGTTCAATATGACTTTGAATATAAGTGAACAAATATAAATTGCCAAAGTAAACTTGTTATGACCACAGACCGTTTGTTATTTCGTGTTTTCTACGCAGTTCAATTCTGTGATATAAATAGATTGGAAGTTCCAATTTGGAATAAATATGCTTGACAGCCAATTTGCACGAACTGTCAAATGTCACTTTCAAATTGAAATAAATACTGTTAATAAAACCTTACGTTTTCGAATCAGTGTCTGTTTTTTTGAATAAATTTTTCTTTTTTAAAAAGAATTTTCCTACTTTTGAACATTGTTTTTCAATTATTTAATGGTATTTTTGGTGGCAAAATTGTATGTTTCTTCAATTTTCATTCCAATTTTGAACGTTGAGTATATTAATGAAGTAAATATGACCAGGGAGCTATTTCATTGCTGAGCTAAAATAGAAAAACGTTTCATTTGTCTAAAATCTATTTTTATCATTTTACTTAAATATCATTAATCTAGGGGGTAAGAACACAAGCGCTTGAGACGAATCCGTACGAATATTTGTGAATTCGTGTGATTGTGTATACGAGACATTCGCAGCGCAGTGAGTGTACAACAACAATAATAAAGCCACGAACGCATGAATATATGCGAATCTATGTGAATCTCACAACTTGTTCCTAGCCCCTAGTCATTAATTTATGTTTATTTTTATGACGGCCATTGTCAAAACAACCTGAAAATATCAACACTTCATCCATATCGACAGTATACATGCAAGTGGCTTAACAAATTGACGGAATTCGACAGTCAACCTTTGATTTAAGTTGATTTTCTTCGATAAACAAAGAGGACTAATGCTCCATGATAAACATTTTGACCAAATTAGAACGACATTCGTTTCCACACAGCTAGTAGAGTCAGAACAAAACCATAATTTTTTTTACTTGATTAAGAAAATTACTCAAGTAAATTGTAATCAATACAATTGTCACTTTGAAAAATATGAATTTTTTTTATTGAATTGGAATATTTATATGAAAAATAAAAATTGATTGCTATTTATTGTAATTTTCCATAAATTACAATGTCAAATGTATTCTTATTTCCATAAGCAAATTTAAATTAGTGATTCATTCTCAGTTTTTCAAATACTTCAGACTGGAGTCTCCAGTACACTGCACTCTTCAGTTCAAACAACATAGAAAATTGAATTATAATTATGGCTATCATTCTGATTATCATGGCTGCACTCTGCAAATATTTGTAAATAAAAGTTTCACGCATCAAGCTTCATAAAGTGAATTTCTTCCACCAATTCAGCATTTTTATTTGAAGAATAATTGGTGTCAGTGTGGAATTGAATTTCGACGCCTTCATCCATCCGTACCTTAGGCTTAAGAGTTTTCAAACTATACCACCTACCAATTTCAATATAAAATCGAATTTCATATTTGAAACCAGCTTGAATAGCGATTGGAGTTGGAAAATCAATACGGGTTTGCGACATAGGTTTTAAAGTCACTTGATCAGAATAAAGATTTACTCCAGTCGACCCAT
>NW_022595303.1:468370-500129 GCF_009176505.1 Sitodiplosis mosellana
AAGAGGAAGATCCCGAAAATTTCAGTCTCTGCTTTTCACTTACCTACGTTGTGTACGGTTGTTTCAATGTTTGATGACTGAGAGTTGCCTAGATGTATTCACACACTCAAAAATTACTTCCAAGTTTTTTTCAGATTTCTTTTAATTTTTTTCCGCAAAATGTGCGATATCAAATTGACGACGAATAGGAAAATTGCAATTGTAAATGCTATCAAATGGAAATGATTGGTGTAATTCGATTTGAGTCTCTGAAAATTACGCTTTATCAAAAATGACGGATCGTAAAATGTAAATTTGCAATTTTCTCTTGTACAATACGGTGTCATTATGATGAAATCATGTGAATGAATTGACAGCTCAAGAAATGAGTGCAATCGAAACAGTTTTTATGCGTTCATCAGAATGAATTCGTCTAATGTTTAATGAATATAGTTGAGGTGTTTTTTGAATGGTTAAATCTTTTTCATCTGTTCAAATTTTCAAACATTTGCAGTAAATTTTTGCTGTAAATAAGCAGGTGATAAACATTCTGGCCAAAATAGAACGACATTCGTCTCCACACAGATAGAAAACTATTTTTTTACTTGATTAAAAAAGTTACTCAAATAAATTGTAATCAATACAATTGTTACTTTGAAAAATATGAAATTTTTTATTGAATTGAAATATATTTGTGAAAAGTATGAAATGGTTGGGATATCTTTATGGTTGTCATTGAATTTCAATGCTGGACATATTTATGCTAAATGAATTAATATATATTAGGAGTTATTTTTTACAGGTTTTATGAAGACCATTTTTTCCACCAGATTAGTGAGGTCATGGTCATGGTCTATATTAATTTCGACATCTTGGTCCATTTCTACCTTAGTCTTACGCCGCTTCGAGTAATAGTAACGGCCACGTACCCTACCATTGAATCGAATACGATATTTAAAATCTGGTCGAATGATAATTGGTGTTGAAAGATGGATTATGGTCTCACATTGCGATTGAAAAATGACTTGATTCGAGTCAATGATTTTTTCATCCCAAGAAAACCCCCAAAATGAGGGTCTCTCATTTGAAAGTTCATATATCTCTATTGTCGTTGGCACGGTACTCGCAATCTCACCTTCTTCACCATCGTTATAGAATACTTTTCCACAGTGAATTGTTTTTAAGAATATCTCGCAATTGGATGCAAATACAACGCTGTGGTTTTCAAAATTGGTCCGTTCGCGTCTCAAATAATTTTCATCAATCAGATTACAAATAAGTTCTTTGTTACTATATTTGTAAATTTGGCTCGCTTTTCGACCTTTGGGATTAAATTTCGATGGTCGATGTTCCTTAGATGCAATCATGCCGATAATGTCTGTGAATTCTTCAATCGAAAATAGACCTCCGTAAGAACTATATCGAGGGTAGAAACTTTCGGCCGTCATATCGCCAAACCGAATCTCGTAAAACAAGTCGCCCAACTGATCGCGAAGATTCTGCATGTTCGTTTCGTCCAATCCTTTCTTAATGCAGGCGGCTTTTGCCCAGGTCATACAACCGTCAAACACCACCGATTCGTCACAGTTAAATGTGTCCAGCTGCAAGATTCTTGCCAATAAATTCGATCCACATGATAGGAAACTGTTGGACTGGAAGATTCCTATTGGGTTCTCGCCAATTTTTTGTTCACAGAACTTCATCAACTGAGCTTGTTCGAAGAGAATCGCCAGCTCATAGCCAACGCACATGTTGTCCAATGTTAAAGTTTTCTCGGTGAAGTTGGAAATGGTCATGCAGCACTCGTCGACTAAATATTGTTTGCCGAGATTCATGACGTGCGTCGCATTTTCGTTGGTCAATTTTACCGTTCCAAGATAGAAGAATTGCAGAAATTCCTTGAATGCCCCGGGAGTTGAGTCAACGATTGGGATGTCACCTTCTTGTTTGCGCGGACCATAGAACATCGCGTCAAATGCTCCGCTGTTGGCCGATAGGATGTTTTTGTGCGCTGGAACTTTCACGGTGTCTTCATCATCGAATTCAAAGACGAAGAATACGTCGGCCGTTCGAGTGTCCATATACAGCTTCTCGCAACCACGCCACGGCAACACATTGCTGTAAACAATCGGAGCAAGCTCTTGTGCCATTGCCGAATTCGATTTGGAATGTAAATATTGTTGATGAACAATTGATCAGCAGTAGTAAATCACGTTAAATGATAGCACCTGTCAAACTTCTGTGGTGAACTATGCGAATGGGAAAGATGAAGGGAAATTTTTTTTTTTATTAATCAAAATAATGTTATTTATTCAAACAATCAGGATTTCCGGTGTTTTTATCGAATTGTCCATTTCTTATTTCTGATCTCAATAAATGAGGAACGAAAATTTGCTTTTTACTTACGTTTTATAATAGGTTGATGAATGAAATTGTGTTATCACTTGTTTTAAAGTTCGTTTTATATTATTCACACAATGTACGATAGACAAGAAATACCACAAGGGCGACGAAAAGACAAAAAAATAGCAAACACTAAGCAGGTGATGATGACAAAGGCTTTTTTTTGCAAATTTCGCATCAATTTCCGTTTGAAGAGAACAAGTTACGACTTTGACTGCCACAATTCAACTGATTCCAATGTTCTGCACCAGCAGTAGCTATCTAATATGCTTTAACAATGGTTGACGTTTAGAACTGCTGTGGAAACTTTGTTGGGAGCGCCGCCAACCACAAATCTCTGTGACTATACGTTTGTGTGAAAGTAAAGTCTTTGTGTGTACGTTCGTGTGAATGCGAAGAGTCTATGTGTGCGTTGTACACAGAGATGTTGATTCGTGCAAACGTCGCATCCAACATCGCATCATTTTAGGCGGCGCTATTGATATACTTTGCTTCAATCGTCAACAAAATACATGAAGTATTTCTCCGTTTTGTTCTGCACTTTGACTTTTGCATTTTCGTAGTAACCATCAGGTACGAGCAGATTAGCTCGACTATTTGCTAAGAAGTTAAGAAAATGACAGAGAAGAAGAGTGTACTGAATTTATCCGAAAGAGAAATGCATTGTTTCTACTCCAATAGACTACTGTCTTAGGTAATTAAGACGATGCATATGCAGCAACAGACGTTCAGCCTAATCCTAATAGCCAATCTCTCCAGTGTAAGTTCCATATTGACTTTATTACTTTTCACATTTATATTTGTGTTTTCATTGTATTTTTTCTCATCTCACTCCATCCGCATCGACATCATCCATGCAAGTCGTTTAACAGAGTGTTGCGACTCGACTGTCAAAAGTTCGATTTAAAGCTGTGTTTTCGATGAACAAAGTGAACTAATGCTCTGTGATAAACATTTTGGCTAAATTAGAACGAAATTCATTTCCGCACAGCTAGTACCAGAAAAAAACCATATTTTTTGCTTAATTTTTTATTGAACTGAAATATATTTATAAAAATAATGAAATGGTTGGGATTTTTGATGTTTATCATTGATTGAGACACAATGTTTGACATATTTTTATTCTTGAATGAAATAATATTTTACGAGTTATTCTCTACAGGTTTTATAAAGACCATTTTTTCCACCAGGCTACGGTCATAGCGAGGTTGCAAATTAATTTCAACACCATGGTCGTTTTCTACTCTAACCTTACGGGCCTTAGACAAATAGTAACAGCCAGGCAAAATAACTTCAAATCGGATACAATATTTGAAATCTGGTCGAATGATAATTGGTGTTGAAAGATGGATTATAGTCTTACGTTGCGATTGAAAAATGACTTCATTGGATCCAATGAGATTTTCATTCCATCTCTTTTCCATCAGCGAAATTCCTCTCTCATATGAAAGTTCATATATCTTAATTATCGTTGGCACCGTGCTCGCAATTACACCCACTTTACTATCGTAATGGAATACTTCCCCACAGTGAATTGTTTTTAAGAGCAACTCGCAATTGGATGCAAATATAAAGGAGTGGTGCTCTAAATAATCGCGTCGGTGGTTCAAACAAGTGGTATCAATCAGATTACAAATCAGCTCATAATTGTTATTATTGCAGTTTTGGCTTGTTTTTCGACCATTACGATTGAATTTCGGTGGTCGATGCTCTTTAGATGTAATCATACCAATGATATCTTTGAATTCTTCCAACGAAAACAAATTTCCATAGGACTGATATCGTGTATAGAAGATTTCGGCCGTCATATCGCCAAACCGAATCTCGTAGAACAGGTCACCCAACTGATTTCGAAGATTCTGCATGTTCGTTTCGTCCAGTCCTTTCTTAATGCAGGCGGCTTTAGCCCATGCCATACAACCGTCAAACAACACTGATTCGTCACAGTTGAATGTGTCCAGCTGCAAGATACGAGCCAGTAAATTCGATCTACAAGACAGAAAACTGTTGGACTGGAAGATTTCCTCTGGATTTTCGCCAATCTTCTGTTCACAGAACTTCATCAACTGAGCTTGTTCGTTGGTCAATTTTATCGCTCCAAGATAAAAGAATTGCAGAAATTCCTTGAATGCCGCGGGAGTTTAGTCGATGATTGGTATATCACCTTCTTGTTTGCGTGGGCCATAGAACATCGCATCGAATGCATCGCTGTTAGCTGAAAGGATGCTCTTGTGCGCCGGAACTTTCACGGTATCTTCACCTTCGCATTCAAAGACGAAAAATACGTCGGCTGTTCGAGTGTTCATATACAGCTTCTCACAGCCACGCCACGGCAAAACATTGCTGTAAACAATCGGAGCATGTCCTTGTGCCATTGCAAAATTCGATTTGGAATGTAAATATTGTTGATGAATAATAATTGATCAGCAGTAGTAAATTACGTTAAATGATAGCACCTGTTGAACTTCTGTGGTGAACTATGCGAATGGGAAAGATTGGGAATAAATCAAAATAGTTTTATTTGATGAATCAATGTCGAATTTTCTATTTTTAATTTTGATCTGGGTAAATGAAAAAAATGCTTTTTACTTACGTTTTATTAACGGCTGATGGATGAAAATCTTTCATATGGTATTGACAATTAATTGTAGTTTTAATTTCGTTTTATATTACTCACAAAGTGTGCGATTACAAAGGCGACGCATAGGCGAACAAAATAGCAAACAATAAGCAGCTAATGACAAAGACAATTTTTCCAATTTCGCATCAATTTCTGTTTGAAGATAGAACAAGTTACGACTTCGGCTGCCAAAACACAACTGATTTCAATGTTCTGCACTTTGACTTTTGCATTTCCGTGCCGACCATCATGTTCGAGCAGATTAGCACGAACATTTGTTAAGAAGATAAGAAAATGACAGAGAAGAAGAGTGTACTGAATTTATGCGAAAGACAAATGTATTGTTTTTCCCCCGAAAGACGGTAATCCCAGTTCCCAGGTAATTAACATACAGATGCATATATGCAGATGAAGAAATAAACAATGTTTGTCAAACACTCAGCCTAAGCCAATAAGCCATGATATTCAATGTTTTATTTTATTTCCGCTTAAGAAAAACTTTGTGTGTTCTGAAAATAATGCATACAAAAACATCAATAAGCAAATGAGAAGTGTGGTATCAAATTCCATGTCAGAGCATCATATAACATTTTTTTATCGATTAAAATATTTTAATGAAAAACAAGAATTGGCTGAGATTTTTGTTAATTTTTTTAATCAAATTTCCTCTGAATCACAAATCCCAATTTATTCTTATTTTGAAGACTAAAAGTAAGACATTTGGAAAGTTTTTAACGAGAGGTTATTCTTCGATTTATATACTCTTCAGAGTATCCGGTAACATAAGTTAACCTTTTGTCCTAAATGCGAAAAGTGCCAAATATTTTATATATTAATATTAAACAAAAGCAATGAATATTTTTGCGTGCTTATATCAAAATCATTCGTAAATGAAAACAAAGTTGAGCATGAAAGGTTAAATTTTAATATATTGAACTATGATTATTATTTAGATTAGCATGTGTTCAGTATGCGAATATTTGAGAATAAACGATTCATTCTCAAAGTTTCATAAAGATCATTTTCTTCACCAGTCCAGGATTTCTACTTGCTGGTACCTGTTCAAAGCTATCTTCCAGTATGGTTTCATAATTGAAATCAATTTCGATGCCTTGATCCATTTGCACTTTGGTCTTAAGGGTCATCAGAGTGTAACATCTCCAAATTTGAAGTTTAAAGCGAATTTCATAATTGATACCCGGTTTAATGACAATTGGCGTTTGAAGTTGGACGATGGTTTACTGCATAGGTTGAATAATCAATTGATCCGAATAAAGTGTTTCTCCATTCGAATTGTCCACCACATCCACTATACCTGGTACAAATTGGACTGACTTCCACACATTATGACGATTTTCATGAACTACATCACGACATTCGAATAATTCATTACAGTAAATTGTTTTCAGTAACAATGCGCAATTCGATGTAAGTGACGTAGTATTTCGTAGTCGCTCACCAATATTTAGATTGTATCGTATGTTGTTCGCACAATTTCTATCAATCCGATCACAAATCAAATCATTGTTATTATTTTTGTATTTTGGGCCTGTTTTCCGATCCTTCCAATTGAATTTCGATGGTCGATGTTCCTTAGATGCAATCATGCCGACAATGTCTGTGAATTCTTCTTGAAGGACAAAAACTCTCGGCCGTCATATCGCCAAACCGAATCTCGTAGAACAGGTCACCCAACTGATTTCGAAGATTCTGCATGTTCGTTTCGTCCAGTCCTTTCTTAATGCAGGCGGCTTTTGCCCATGCCATACAACCGTCAAACACCACTGATTCGTCACAGTTGAATGTGTCCAGCTGCAAGATATGACCCAATAAATTCGATCTACATGACAGAAAACTGTTGGACTGGAAGATTTCCATTGGATTTTCGCCTACTTTGAGTCGAATTCTCGTCGGTCAATTTCACCCATCCAAGGTAAAAGAATTGCAGAAATTCCTTGAATGCCGCGGGAGTTGAGTCGATGATTGGGATGTCACCTTCTTGTTTGCGTGGGCCATAGAACATCGCATCGAATGCATCGCTGTTGGCCGAAAGGATGCTTTTATGCGCTGGAACTTTCACGGTGTCTTCATCATCGAATTCAAAGATGAAAAATACGTCTGCTGTTCGAGTGTCTAAGTACAGTTTCTCGCAGCCACGCCACGGCAATATATTATTGTAAACAATCGGAGCATGTCCTTGTGCCATTGCAGAATACGGTTTCGGGGTGGAAATGTTGCTGATGTAGTTCACGCTACGCAATATTACCTGTTGAACTTCTGTGGTAAACTATGCGAATGGGAAAGATGGGGAAAAATATCAAAATAAGTTTAAAATTAATGAAAAAATCAGGATTTCCGCTATTTTTTTTCGAATTTTCTATTTCTAAATTCGGATCTGGGTAAATGAGAAATGAAAATATGCATTTTTACTTACGTTTTATCAAAGTTTGATCTTTAATGGATGAAAATCTCCTTTATGTTATCACTTGGAAATTGCTTGTAGTTTTTATTTCGTTTTATATTATTCACACAATGTATGTTAGACAAAAAGTACTGCAAGGCGACGAATAGACAAAAAAAATAGCGAATACTTAGCAAATGATGACAAAGATTATTTTTCAAGAGAAAACAATTTACGGCTTCTGCTGCCCAAACTCAACTGATTTCAATGTTGTGCGCTTTGACCTTTGCATCTCCGTGCCGACCATCATGTTCGAGCAGATAAGCACGAACATTTGTTAAGAAATTAAGGAAATAACAGAAAAGAAGAGTGTACTGAATTTATGTTAAAGACCAATGCATTGTTTTTACTCCGAAAGACAGTAATCTCAGGTAATTTACATGCAGATGCAGAAACAAATATTCAGCCTAAGCCTATAACAACATTCAGATCATAAACAGCTAAGCTGCAAAGAATACAAAAGAATTTGAGTGAAAATTCATACTGCAAATGTTTTCACACAACTAATCTCTCCTGTGCAAGCTCCAGTGAGCTAATGCTAGAGCTAATGATTTGTATGTTTTTCCTTTGTAGTAATTTTTCGTTGTAAATCTATAAAATGTCCGTTTTTGAAGAACATTTTTGGGTTTTTCGTTTAAATTTTTTTTTGCATTTTGAAACTTTGTTTCAGCTGAAATAAACATCATTCGTTTCTATTCATACATTTCTTTTATTAAACAATCAAACTTTATTCGATATATAGGCAACTGTTCATGCTATTGAAATCCCGGAGTCCAATCGACAGCTTGGACCCGTTTGAGTATCACCAAACTGAATTCAATCTTTGCTTTTGCGAATTTCGTCGATAGAAAAACGTTTTCGTCAACGTAAATTGTGACCTTGCATGCACCAGCCAATCGTTTTCGCTCTTTATTCAGTCCTGACAAGTTGATGACTCCGCCTCTTTCGAAATGTGTACCACCTAGTAGATATTGAACTTTGATTTCCTTCAACTTTGGCGCATAACGCATGAATGATGCGATGACATCGGCCTTAGCTTGCATGAAGTAGATTCGTTCAATATTCACAAGATTCGTTGCCATTGATTGCCAATTTTCAAAGTATTCATCGTCCTCAATGCAAAGTTCCCGTAAATCTGGTGTTGGTGTTATTGTGGCTTCAGTACCTAAGTGCACTCTATTAAGATATAGCTTTTCCATTCCACGTACTGATGTGATTCGGTCCATATCTGTTTGATTGTCGATGTAATCAATGAACAAATGCAATCGCTTGTGGAACTCTTGTTCATATAGTTGATTCAATATACCACAAACTTCATCCATACCATTCTCAGCAGAACAGTCACCGTGAACATTCAATTGGTTGATTTTGATGTTTGATCCCAAAAAATAGTTACAATTTTTTCGTAGAAGTTGCATTGTAGTGGAAAAAATTTGAATTTTTGGATTCAATTCGAAGAATGTTTTCAGCCCGGGAAATGTACCAGCCATTCCAGAGAGGAGAACATCATTGTCATCCACGGTGAAGTGTTCAATTGTCGGATACTGACGATTTAGCCATTCATTATCTCCGCCCATCAAATCGTCGACGGTTTCAATAATAAATAAATATTTTAAATTTGAACACCATTTGAGGATCAATTCGTGTAAGTCGCCTCGAAAATCGTATATACGAATTTGTAACCTTTCCAACTGAGGAAAAATGCCTTTGAACATTTCGATGTCATCTTTGGGGTTGTCAAAAGCATCGACTAAAGCTCGCTTAATCATTTTGGACTTGTTTGGATCAAGTCGTCCAAAATATTGTAAAATACGGGTGTCAATTAAAATTCGACCGAAACCAAATTTCACCGCCGGATAATTTATTTTGATGAAATAGTCAACGGCTTGTTTCATTCGTTTGCACGTTTGACGAAGCGAACGCAAGTCGGCCAATGATAGCCACTCGAATAACTCCTCGAAACAGTCGATGTTCAGCTTGAGAATAGGCGATGACAATTCATCTGCTGCGGAATTCTGAATTCGGCTCGGACCCGCTGTTGAATTTTCCATTTCCAATTGGATGCTCCTTTTGGCTTCGATGCTTGTATCACTCATTTTCGATGCACTGACTCAAACAAATACCACTTTAGCTCTGAAAATTACCGAGAAAAAATATGAATGAATAACTCAACGGGAATTTACAGAAAAACCGAAATCTAATGCGAAAAATCGGTTTCAATTGAACTTGTCATTATACATGTTTCAATCATTTAACTTTATTTATTCCACTGTGCTCGACATATGACACGTGTTTGGTTCAAATTTGACATTCAATGTAACGTATGATTTGTATGCAATTGTTTTGTTGTTGCATTGGGTTGAAGATTCTCATTTGCAATTCATACATCCACAAAAATGGGAATAAAAATGAAAGCGAATTTAGCACATTAGATATTTTCCATTTAAATTATCAATTTTACTTTAGAATGAATGGGAATGCACATTTTTAGGATATAACACGGCGTTTACCTGCGATTATTCAAGATTTTGATTGTAAATCGATGAACAACAGTGTGAATTGAAGTCGCAGTGTTTGACAACTGGTCGTCGTACTGACTGACGTTTGTGTGATAATTATAAAAGTAAGTCAGATACATTTCAATTGTGTCGGTGCTAAAAAAACACGATGCACTTTTAGTAGGTTTGAAACATTCAAATGTTTGCATATATTCAAAATAACCATTGGTTATTGACCAATATTTAAATTATTCTATATTATTATACCAATTTATATACGAGTATCCTCTGCGATACTCTCCACTCAAATCCATACCTATTATTATTATTTAGACTCAATATACATGTGTGTAATGATGTATCAGAACTTCTGATTCAGAAGACATTCATTTAATAGGAAAATGGATGAATTTAGAATGAGAACAACGCCTAGTAGTGACTTCATTCACATAATATAATATTTGCTCATAAGCATTAGCTCATAACTAATATGAGCTAAAACTAAAATTATATTGAAGTGATAGAGATTCGATCGCAAGATAAAAATTAGTGGAATCTCACTCTTTCACTCCAATATAATCTTAGAGTTAGCTCATATTCGTTATAAGCTAACGCTTATGAGCAAATATTATGTTATATGAATGAAGTCACTGAGGCCTAGTTTAAAATGTTTATTCAAAATTTATTGGAAATATTGGGATATTCAAACAAAAAAGCAAGAGTGAAAAAAGAAAGGAACAACCAACTGTTGATTTCAAAATTGTTGATGCAAATACAGCCGAAAGCTGTGTGTACTTTATTTATTTCTGAGAAAATCGTTTAATATTTCACAATTCCATATAATTCAAATTGATGCCATGTTGTCTGCAGTTGCACGTCTTTCAAGTGTTGAAAAGTAGCAACTTTAAAAAACGTATGAGTAGACAGAACGGGTCAATGGGTATGTGATTGGGTATGAGCTCAAGACGCGGGTGGCTGGTACAATATGGTGCGTTGGCAATAAATGTGTTCTGGTAGCTAATTCATCGAAGAAGTAGTCGGTGTAGAAGCCAATAGCCACTCGGAATGTAGCGAATCCGTAATCAGCGAGTTTGTTTTGTGCTGCAATCATGTCCTTGACAATGAAGTAAACGGTTTTGCGGAATCGGTCTTCGAAGCTGTCGTACACCTTGCCGTTTTTCAACTGGAATGAATGGAAAAGTTAGTTAGTTTTTTTCTTTTGATAAACAATCTATCATATGTCTTCACCTTGTATGTGTTCCATTCATCTTGAGACTCTTCCAAAATTGAACGCAATGAAAAAAGTTCGTCACGTGTGTAGTCGGCGAAAATGTCCAATTCCAATTTTTCCGTACTGATTCCGAATCGGATGAGCTCGTCGTATTTGGCCACCTTTTCTTTGGTTGCAAAGTAAATGTTGCGACGGAAACGATCTTCAATTCCGACGTACGACTTTCCGAATTTGGCCTGAAGTTTAAGAACATAAATTAATTACTCCGTTCAAAAAGTAAATTAAAACGCCACATAGTTAAGTCGATTTTAAGCAAATAGCAAACGATTCACTAGATGTAGTTGAAGAACCGTTGCTGATTTCGATTGAAGTTGGTATCGATTTTGAATCCGATTTAATGAATTTCATTTATTACCTTGTAAGCTTCCCATTCCGTCAATTCTACGGATGTAACAGTTGGAATAATGCTTGGGACAACCGATGATACAATGGGCGATACAACGGTTGGGATGACTGGATCAGCGATGCGAAGGACTGTTGCGGCATTGCCAATGGCAAACATACCAACGATTACAACCAAGAATTTCATGATGATGCCTACGAATTGAAAATTTCTATTCAAATTAGTAAAAAAAAAAATGCAAACCAAAAAATGTTCTGGGAAATGGAAGGAAAGTTGAATTTTAGATGGATGATGATGAGAAGAATGATGTTCTTGAAATGTTAAAACCTACACTTGAATTTTTTTTTTCGAAATTGTCAAATATTGATGTTTTCTGATCGAACACCAAATACTGTATGATTTCAATGTCGATCAGCAGAGTTTATATATGATTTCAATTAAAACATACACCAAAAATGACCGAATGGCAAAAGATTTTAAAAAAAAGTTCATGATAAGAGCCGGTTTTTGCTTTATTCATAAAAATGCCTCGCGCAACCGGATAAGTTAAGGTAACATGTTCCGAACTTTGAAGTTTAGCGAGCCACGCTGGAACTAATTCGGCAATTTCCATTTAAATGGTAATGTTCAGTAACTTCGAGTTCTGTTAAACGATATCTACTAATAACGACACCGCCAGGTGTGATTACTTTCGGCACAAGACGTTACATTTCAAACGGTATCAACCTAGCTATCAACAAACAAAAACGGTAATCATAAGACTCACCAGTGACCACAGTTTTTCGGATGCAAAACATTTTAGAATTTTGGATTTTGATTATCTCGATTATTTTTTGAGTTATCGTGCTACGAATAACGATGACGACAACGACGGCACACGAACGGAAAATTGCTTCAAAAATGTGTTTTCTATGCGTTGACGAATATTCTACCCCATTTGATAAGAATGCTAGTGCTTTCTCTACGTGAGTGTTTAATTTAGCCTATGACAATTATTTCTCTTGATAAAATCATTTCAATTAAAATGTGGTCACTGGTCACTGGTCAGTCTAGACCGCATTTATTCGTTCGTAGATATGATTGATCAAATTTCACTTTGAAATGCAACGTCTCGTTCCGAAAGTAATTACACCTGGCGGTGTAGTTATAAGTAGATATCATTTAACTGAACTTGAAGCTACTGAACATTACCATTTAAATGGAAATTGCCGAATTAGTTCCAACGTGGCTCGCTAAACTTCAAAGTTCGGAACATGTTATCTTAACTTATCCGGTTGCGCGAAGCATTTTTATGAATAAAGCAAAAATCGGCTGTTATTAAGAACTTTTTTAAAAATCTTTTGCCATTCGGTCATTTTTGGTGTATGTTAATTGAAATCATATATAAACTCTGCTGATCGACATTGAAATCATACAGTATTTCCCATGAAAAAAACCGACAAGAGATATCAGATCGAGGTGCTCGATAAATCTGTTGCGAAATTGTTTCTCTAAAGCCGTTATCGGCCAGGCAAGTTATCAATTTTTTCTGGAGGCTGTTTTTGTATGTTATTTGTTTTCTATTAAAACCAAATATGTTTTAAGCTATCAAGCTCGAAGCCTAAGTTTTAATCGTTGAGTTGTGTTATTGATCGTTATTCGTTTAACTTAAACAACTTTCTACAAAAAAGTTGTCAACATAAGTCCAAAAGTGAATGGTAGAATTTCCGACCAGCGGCCGATAATGGGTTAAAGCTCTTCATATAGAATTTGTTTTTTTCGTGCGCGATTTGTGTGCAACTGATAAGAGATAAAGAGATATTTGGCCGTAGTAAGAATATGCTCCTGAGACATGCACTTTACATCCACATGTAAACATATATGTTGGATATATGGATATATCCTCCTAAAACAGCCAACAGTATCATCAAAAACATACTCGCTTTTTTGGACATTTAAATACAAGAAAAAACTTTCTTTTCTGTCCATCTCACTCATAGACACGAAAGTTTAGTTCTTTCTGCTTACTCTGGGTATGTAAAATTAATTAGATAAGACAATTATTTCTCTTCATAAAACAATTTCAATCAAAACATGGCCAGTTTATTCTTTATTAAGAAGACTATAGTCTTTGTTTTTTTTCTTCTAAGTTTTAATTAAATTAGAAAAAGTCATTTGGGAGTGTAACGCCTCAAGTCAAAAGCAATCACACCTGCCGGTGTAGTTTTAAGTAGATATCGCTTTAATTGAACATTTCATATGTTGAACTAGTTCAAATATTGAACTTTAAACCATAAAGTTCCGAACTTATCGCCGCAACCTATCCGGTTGTCACATTAGCCCACTATTGACTATTTAGGCGTGCTTAAGTGGTTTGAAAAAAAAGATCCTGCAATTATATTCGGCGGTAACACGAAATTTTATTGAAATTTTTTGTCAGAAGTTTGTTGATGTACACTAATCAAAATCATATATAAGCACTGCTGTTCGACTTGGAAATCATTCAGTATTTGATGTTCAATCAAAACACCTCAGAAATTGGAAACTTTTCGACAAAAATTGTAAGCTTTAATTTTGTGATAGTTTTGTGTGATTTGTTACAAAAAACAAACAAATTTTGTTCTTTTTGACGATCAAAATTTTGCTTTGAAAAATTAAATTTTTCATATTTTCCAATAAATTCTTGATGCAAAAGTTTTGTTTTTACTAATTTCAATTCGTAGGCATCATCATGAAATTCTTGATTGTAATCGTTGGCATGTTTGCCATTGGCAACGCTGCCACATTCATTCGCTTGGCTGATCCAGGTGTCATTCCATCGGTTGTATCCCCATACGTAGCTCCACTTGCTCACAGCATCGTTCCAGCCGTCGTTCCAGCTACAGAATTATACGACTGGGAAGCCTACAAGGTACGTTTGACCTGATAATCAATTCAAGGTCGAAATTCGAAAAGAATTGGTTGTTAATGGGGAAAATGCCTTGAATATATTTTTTCCTCCAATTTCTCATTCATTTTTCATTCACTTTAGACAAAATTCGGCAAATCGTACGTTGGACTTGAAGACCGTTTCCGTCGTGGAGTCTACTATGCAATCAAACAGAAGATTGCCAAATATGATGAACTCATCCGTTTCGGAATCAGCACGGAAAAATTGGAATTGGACAGCTTCGCCGACTACACACGTGACGAACTCTTCGCATTGCGCTCACTTTCGGAAGAATTCCAAGCTGAATGGGACGAATACAAGGTAACGAATCGATTGAAATATTTGACTGTTTTGAACTTTTGGTCTAAATCATAAATAACCCTCAATTTCAGTTGAAATACGGCAAAGTGTACGACAGCTTCGAAGACCGATTCCGCAAAACCGTCTACTTCATCGTAAAGGACACATACGAAGCACACAACAAATTGGCTGACCGTGGATTTGCTACATACCGTTTGGAAATCAGCAAAATCACCGACTACTTCCACGATGAATTGGGATCAGGATTGTTGCCAGCTACTCGTGTTTTGAGCACATACCCAGCCAGTTATCCATACAGCTACCCAATCACACACCCACTCTCATACACCGTTGACCCATTGACCCGTTCTTACTTCCGATACATTTAAAGTGATTCCAACACTTTAAAGTCGATAAGGTGTAGACAACTGGCATTGATATGGATTGCAATGATTTCTTAAATGGAAAAAATGATTTTTCCCTGAAATAAATAAAAACTTTCAGCTTTCGGCTGGATTTGCATTGAAAAAATTTTGTTTGGATTTTTTTTACTCCATTTGTAGCAACATATGAGGCTGTGAGAATGAAAATGGCAATACAGGAATAAACATTCTGAAGCGCATCAAGAAAAAAAAATCGCAAAAGTGAATCATGAGTTCTGAATACGCAAAAGTGAACCATGAACCTCCTATGCTGCCCATGTAAATTCGTGTTTCACTTTTGCATATTCAGAACTCATGATTCATTTTTGCGAATTATTTTTCTTGATGCGTTTCAGAATGTTTATTCCTGTATTGCCATTTTCATTCTCACAGCCTCATATACAAGTTGGTAATTGAAATGTGAATCACTTTCAGTTAGAAAATCTGCGAATTTCGATAAGTTCAACAGCGCTTTTTTGAAATGTTGGATGAAATGATGAAATTGCATCTCATTATTCTGCTCAAAATACGTGAAATCGCTATAGATTTTTAATGAATTTATTTATAATTTACAAAATTCAATCAACTATGGAAATTCTTTTATTTATCTTTAATTTAGTACATTTATCTACCATTGGTAAGCATATTGCTTTGTTCATATTCTCTCAAGTGTCATCAGACACCAGAAAATCACAACTTATTCAACGGAAAAATTTAATTCCAGTCAAATTTTAATGGAATTTTAATCAACATTAAAATCTCAAAATAGTACAAAAACTTTAATGTTCACTTCAGCAGAATTAATCTAACCGAATCTAAAACATTTCGATTCAAATGAGCCATCGGAATCAATAACGTGATATTTTAAATTGAACCAATTTTCAAAATGTGAAATTTTGGATTGATAAGAAAACCATATGTGTCACTTAGCCGCAGAGCATTGACCCAGGTTAGTAGCATTAAATAAAATCAGAATTGAACATATTGTACAGTTTTTTGTGCATATCATAACGAGCTACTATTATTGGCCCCAAGGCACCAATTATTGTTCGTTATAACGAACTAATTACTTACCAAACGATGAATATTATGGAAAATGCCCAAAAGAGAAATTAATTAGAAGATATTGCTCAACCGCCTACGACTATTTTTGAACTTGTTTTGTTCAGTTTTTGACACTTATTTTATCGGTTATATCTGAAAACTTGTCGCATGGACTTGTTATGAAGTTCATGACTTCTCAGCTATGCCACAAATTTGAGTTTAGCAAATAACATTGCGAAGAAACATCATTTCATGACTTTGAAATCCATACACAATTTTGTTAGCTATTGCAAAACTTTGTGTGGCTTTCAAGTGAATAGAAATGTATAATAGAAAATTGTAGAATAAATTTGATTGAATGTAAATAAACGCACATTCAGTTGGATCGTCTGAACTGATTTCTTCTGAAAAAAATTGCCTTTAAATAAATAAATAAATGGGTTTTATGTTTTTATTAAAAAAATATTATATTATTTTTGTTTCATGTTTTTTGGCCCTATCTACATTTCTTTTATTGCATAATTTGCCCATATTTCTTCTTTACATTTCAATTTTTCTTACATTTTCTTCATTATTTCCTCATAAGAAATTTCCATTCTTTGCAGTTTTTTACAACTAACAAGAATTCTTCAATTTATAATTTTCAATCAACTTATCAATCAAATTGATGTATCCACTCGACTGCCTCGAATCTTTTCAATGTAACCAGACCGAATTCGGTTTTGTTTACGGCGAATTTTGTGGCAAGTAAAATGTTTTCTTCAACATAAATTGTGAGTTTATTCGCGCCAGCCAAGCTCTTTTGTTCCTTGTTCAATGCGGCAAGGATCGATGATGCCATTTTTAAAATGAGGCCCCTTCCTCTAGTTCATCGATTTTGATCTTCTTCACCTTCGGTGCGTGTTGCAGTAACGGTGTAATCACATTGGATTTAGCCTTTTCAAAATAAACCCGTTCCAAATTCACCAAATTTCGTGCAATTGTTTCGAAATCATCGAAGTAGCTTCCGTTGTGAAGAGTCAATTCTCGTAAATCTGCCATTAACGGTAGAGTCGATTTTATACTGAATCCTGATAAATGCAGTTTTTCCATGCCACGTACCGAGATGATCGAGTCGATGTCTTCTTGTCCACAATTGAACATGGGATACATGTGAACTCGCTTGTAAAATCCTTGTTTCATAAAGTTTGTTCAGTACTCTGCACACCAGATCCATGCTGTGCACTGCTAAACAGTCACCATTCATATCCAATCGATTGATTTTAATGTTTGATTCAAAGAAGCGGTCTCGATTCACCCAAAGGTAATCGAAAGTTGTTGAAAATATTTGAATGTTTGGATTTAATTCAAAGAATGTTCTGAGTTCTTCAGCTTCAGCACCATGTCCCGTTCCACTATAGTCGGTGTCATTGAGCACGATGTGCTCGAGCGACGGATAATGACGTAATAGCCACCGGTTTTCTTCACCAATCACCCTATTTCATAAAATATGAAGGATCAAAAGACACTTCAGGTTGGAACACCATTTCAAGAGTGAGTCATAGAACTCACCCTCGAGCTTCAAAATGCCGATGTGAAACTTTTCGATCTGAGGCAAGTTGTCCGCAAAAATATCAATCTCTTTCTTGGTCAAATGATTCGCATATATGGTGGGCTCTTTGATCATTACAACACTTGTGCTGTCGTAGTGGTGGAACGTGCCGAATTCATGTTCTTGCAGCCTAATTTTTCCACGTCCTATTTTCATTGCCGGGTAGTTTGATGTTATGAAACAGTCAACCACTTGGCGTAATCGTTTGTACGATTGGCGAAGCGAACGTAAATCGGCCAATGATAACCACTCGAATAACTCTTCTAAACCGTCGACATCTAAATTGAGAATAGGTGAAGACAGTTGTCGTTCATTGTGAAGATTCTGATGTTCTGGTCTCACGACGGAATTTTGACTTTTGCTTTCGTCAACCGGTGATCGGTGAACATAGAATGTTTGATCGGATTTTTGGCTCGAATTCATCTCTCATTTCGGGGCCGACTTATGAGAATGGTGTTTCGAGAGTGTTGTTTTGAGAATGGTTATTATTAGTGCTACTGTCGATGGTGCTGAAAGTGAATAATTGGATTCGAATGAAAATGAATGCTTGTTAGATGAATTGAATAAATTCGTCGCAATCGGAATAGTTACCTCGCTTATTCCAAGTTCAACGTACTCATCTCAATAACGCCAACATAGAAGAAAAAACAATTACGTCAATAAAGATTATCCACGTTGTGATTCTGTAAAATGGCTAAGATTAATACCAATTTCTCTTTGAAAAAATTTCATTTTTTTTCCACTTCAATCTACTTATGAGTAGATACGAATAATTATTTTTTCGATTTTGAATCGTTTTGTTTTCTCTCACAAAAAGCGATATTCATTTCTGGAAAACACCTAAAAATGACCATCACCAAAGAATAGTGGAAAAAATAAAATTTGATGCAATTTTCAATTGGAAATGTTTCGCTTACATTTATTTTTCTGAATCGGTTACAATCGTTGTGAGGCATTCAACCCAAGTCAAATCGTGAAATAAGCTACCTTTTTTCGAATTATGATTGAGCAATTTGCACGCAATAGTTTTGTTGTTGGAATTTGAACTCTTGAATAGGACACTTGTGTTGACAATTTGCACGGAACACTGAGAACGAAAACAAACAACCAAAAATACTCAAAAGTAAATAGCAGAAAAATTAAAATGATATGATAAAACAAGTAAAATTGAAAATTGATGTGAAAATGAAACGATATAAATTGGATCATACCTAATAAAATTGCTTGCAATCGCCTAATGTTTACAAGTTTCATTCAATGTTGCAAGTGGAAGCGAATAAATGCAATATAATCGACAGCTGCAGCTGTTGTAATGACATGTTATCGATACAAATTGTCAACTGTCACATTCATTCCAATCACACTCACTGTCAGTCAACTGGACTTATTCAAAAGAATTGCGGCTGAAAATGTAAATGAAACCTTTGTTCATACAGAAAAACAACAACAACAACCAAAATAAAAACAAAAGAATTGTGCTCTGATCGCTAAAGGCATTTATTGGAGTTTTATTGTTACAAAATTTTGAAAAACTGATTGAATGATTTTAGGCTATGTTCTGTTTCCTATTCTTATGTGATAAATTGTATGATTCTTAAGTAACTTGAACATTTGAGTTCATCAACAATTTCAATTCTTTGAAGATTTATTTCGAATTAAATGAAAAGAATGAAAAAAACCAGTTTCAAATAGTTGATTGTTAGGCAGCAAAATACTAAAATTAATTTGAGACAATTTTGATAAAGTGATTTTTTCAAATTATAAATTGAATTCTCAAATTAAAACTAAAATTTTAAAAATTGAAATAAGAAAAAAAAACTGTTATTTTATCAATTATTTTTTTTCTAAATTAAAACTAATTGCACAGTAACAGAAATCGAAAGAAATGATACACCTATTGAAAAAAGTAAAACAAGTGAAAAAAGTAAAAATTAAAAAAATCATGAATTTGATAATATTTGAACCGAATCTGAAAAAAAAGGTTCAAAAATAAGAAAAAAATTGTAAAAAATAAGAAAAATATGGTCAAAGAATCTGATAATTAAAAAAACAAATGATCCCAAATGTATGTTTCGGCTCGTTTCAGCTCAATCAAGCTATAGTCAGTTGTACCCATGGTCCATTTTGTTTCGAGATACCATTTTTCTGGGACATAAATGGTAATTTTCGATGCGCCCACTAATTCTTTGCGATATTTATTCAGTGTTATTAGATCCAGTGTAATATTTTCAGATCGATTACCATGTTCAAGTCGATTGATTTTAATTTTATTCACATTTTGAGCATGTTGAATGAATGGTAAAACATCGTTTATTGTCGCTTGAGCCACAAAAATCCGTTCAATGCTCGTCAGATTCTGTGCTATTCGGGTCAATTGTTCTGGATCTTGTACGCAATTCATAGCGAGTTCTTTGAGCTCATTCAACGGTGGCAAAACAATAGATTCTTTGTTATTTTTCAAATATAATTTTTCAAGGCCTTTCAATTCGGACAGATCTCTTAGCGTATCTGTCGTTAAAAACATAACATAAACATGAATATGCTTGTAAAATCCTTGGTCATAAAGTGTGTTCAATAAGTCACTTGTGCGTTTTATGTTCGATGCGAATCCAGTTATCTCCAGTTGATCCAGTTTGATGTTGGCACCGAGCCAACAGTCAGTATTTCGCCGTAGAAAATTGAAAGTCGTGGAAAAGATGCGAATGTTTGGATTTTGTTGAAAAAATGTTCTGAGCAAAGGCACTTCCCAACCCTCTTCAGGTCCACCACTATCAAAATCATTTACCAAAAAGTGCTCCAGCAATGGGTATTGCTGCAGCAACCAAAGATTTTCTCTACCGTCTTCAGTGCGATTCGGCCCTTTTAACATGGACATATATTTTACGTTCGGGCAAAATTGCAAAAAATTCTCGTAAAATTCACCATCAGCTGGCCAACCGATGAGCAATCGTTCGATTTGTGGTAAAATATCTCTAACGACGTCAATCTGATATGAATTTAAATCTTCCGTCCAAAAATGTACCTGTCGAATCGCTCTAGTTGTAACGGAATCAAGGTTGTGAAACGTTTCGAAATCAGTCGGAAATATGGCAATCTTTTTGAAACCCATCTCAATCGTCGGGTAATTGGCTTTGATGTAATAGTTTACCACATGCCGCAGTTGCTTGCACGTTTGACGAAGCGTCAACAAATCAGACAGAGACAACCATTCGAATATCTCTTCGAGGCAATCAATATTTAACACGAACAACTCTGGCGATGACTCATCTATGGACAATCCAGCCAATGTACAGCGCAAGTAGAGATTTGTTATCACGTCCGAAAAATTAAATCGAAACATTTTCGGCTAATTTTTTAGAGAGACGAATCTCTCGGTCAGTTATTGCTTTGTTTGGATTAGATGCTCTTCTCTTAGTTCTCATGGGTGATTTCACACTTGGAGGAACTAAAACTGGTTTTCGATTGAAGACACGATTTTTGATGGTCCGGTCGATGTCGGTTCAACTGTTGAAAAGACACGGAAGAATTTTTTTGAAGAAAAATGAGAGAAAAAAGTGAGAAAAAAACGAAAAAAATGGAAAAAATGAAAAAAAACGAAAAAAAACGATTTCAATTCAAAGCCTGGAGTTTTGAAAACTTTGAAAAATCTTTTTTCTTTCATTCAAACCTGTTCAAACCAAGGAAAAATATAAAATTTCAATAAAAATGATTGAAACTTCACTTGAGTTTTGTTTTTTTTTTTAATTAAATTTATCGCGAAAAAATTCACTGTCATCTCAAAAAGTCAATGAGCAATGTTCATCAACAAATTTGCGCAAATTTGTCTAATGTCATTAACATGTACGTCAATTTGTTCCGTGTGATTCACATTCAGAAAAAAGTTTCGTTTTAATCGGTTTTATTTCATCAACACACATCACGAATATTGCATAAAATGACTCATGATACTGCATGATGTGACTCATAACATTGCACTTGCAACGTGTAACATGCAATGTTTGTGTGGCAACAATTGATTGCGGCTCACAATGCAATTGACACTGGTAAAAATTCCAGAATCGAATCTCATTTCCAATTGAATCACATTTTCAACAATAATTCTCTCAATAGAAAAAGTAGTGCGTATTTGATTGAATATTAAATCGATAAAATCATTAAATAACAAGCATTGAAATAGTAAGATAGTTTGGACACAGTGAAAAATACGATTTGAATTATTTTCAATATTGATTTCTTGCTTTGTATTGTCTTAATTTGATTCGATCGAAACTTACATTTTGCCACATTCAACTTGGTTCAAATGATTTCCCTTTCACTTAGAAACGCAAAAAAATAATATTCTTTGACCTCCTACGCGTTGAAAACATTGTTTACTGCTTCCAACAAAGACTAGCCGACGAATGCGTGACAAGTGTTGAGCGAAAAAAAAAACATTGCTTGACAGAATCAGTCACACGGCTTGACGTTTGCATCAGCTGTGCAGTGACGTTTTATTCGAATTTGAATTGTTTGCCGCTAAAATCACTAAGCAACGATTTTTTTTGAGGTGAATGATTCGGTGAAGGTATACTTTGATTAAAGTTTATAACTATAGTAGACAATAAAAAAATTAAATAGTTTTTTTATGGATATAATTTTATTAAAGAAAGACAAAGACAAAGAATTTCTTCAAAGATATACATCAGGCCGCGCTAGCGTCCTATCTAAATACATTATAATGAATAAGTATAAACTAATACATATGCATTTCTACTATGAATACGTTTCATGCTATGTGTTTTAATTTCATTTAATTTTGGAAATTGGAAAAAAAATATTTCTCGACAAAATATATTTTAAAACATCATTGCAATAAAAAAAAAACTTCCAAGTAAAAATGAATATATTGATATTGAGTACGAAAATTCGGTGAAATCGGTGAAATACTTGAATCAAACATAAACGTTTGAAAAACGTACGACGCGCGCCAAACCATAAGTGATGTCAAAGTGTATACAAAGAGTGAAGCAATAGTGCGTTTAATGCTATGTGCTATAGTGTCTCTGTTGATGTTGATCGCTGACGTTTATAGTGGTAGATATACATTTTAAAAGAAACTTTTTAGAGGAAAAAAATCGCTACAAAACGATGGTATTAAAAATGTTGGAAAAGTATTGAAAATCCATTTAAAAAAATGTAAAGAATCCGTCATTTGTCTTCACATTTATGAGTTATGGCTGGTTACTTAGCCACAACAAAGTATATAGGTTATTTTTTCATTTCCACGACTTTCGGATAGTCGCAACGTTCCAAGATCAATCTATAATCATGTATATTATTATTATGTAAATGTGTAGATTGTTCCATCGAACTTTGCCATTCATTCCCCAAACGTGCCCGTAATTCATCATGTGACAAAATCACAGTGCCTTCACTTTGCAAATCAAATTTTTTCAGTAATTTGAAGTTGGACACAAAGCGAAGTACATCATCAACAGATATCACATCGTAATCAAAAATAGCCCCAATTTCCGTTACCATTGGCAATGCTTGCGCGAGGCGTGTGACGTTAATATTAGATATACGACCTCTTAAAGTCCATAACGTTTTTATGGTTGGATGTTGGTCAATGAAGTCATAAAAATCTGACGTCAAATCTTCCCTTCTTATGAATTCAAAAACTTCAAGTTGATCAAACAGCATTGGGTAGTTGCTTCTAAGGTAATTAATGAAAAACTTTTTCACATTTTTCAAATGAATTTTTTTACCAGTGAAACTAGGAACTAATGCACTGCCATTCAATTCGAGTTCTTCGAGATTTAGCATTGGCTCCATCATACTCCGAAATGTGTCTTCGTCGAAATAAGTTGCTCCATCAAGCTGGCCATCTTCTTCTGTCCACAATGAAAGATTCAGTTTTCTGAGCTGTGGATTCAATCGCAAAATGGCCGCTATATTTTCCCTCATGGAAACTGGTACTTTTTTTTTGCTCCCAAAATTAATGTTTAAATCCTCCAAATGAGGATGATGATCCACCAGAGATTCATAACTATTGATGTACGACAGATCTTCCGGGCGTTCATCATTCATCAGAGGCCAATTGCCTCTACCAAGTCTATCGTATGTAAACCGTTTCAATTTTGGAAAGGTTCTATTCAATTCACCCTTTTCGGTGAAATGACAGCTACGCATTACAATTCCTTCAAGTTTTGTGAACGGCTTGGTGAATACGCTCAAATTAACACTCGACAAAGTGTAATTATAAAAATTTACCTTGATTAGAGATTGAGCACAATACTCATTGAGTGCATTAAGCAGTAAATGTTTTGTTTGAATACAAGTTCCCATTAAATAAAACGTCACGTGTTTGATTGCGTGACCAAAACAGCGCAAGAATTGAAGTGAAGTTTTCAAATCTCCAACTTCGAGTTTTTTTATATCCTCCACAAATCCAGACCCCCATCGCTGTACGTATTGAAATTGTATGTTCTTCTCGCCATACTTTCGAATGTAAACAAACTCGGCTGCTCTGCGTAGTCTTTTGTTGGCATCAGCCACATGCAAAAGATCGCCCAATTCCAAATGCTCGAAGCATTCTTCGAGGCAAATGAGATTCATGTCCGTGATTTTCATCTTTTGTCGATGGAACCTGTAGAGAAAATTGGAATTAAATCAGTTCAGAAGTATTGAACGATCTTTGGCACTTAAAAAAATGATTTATGAAACACATGGTTCCAATAATGATCCTTGAACTATGTTCTTTGCTATCAATGCTATTGCTAAATTTTGAATTTAAAGCGAACGTTGATATTTAAGTCAATGCAACTCGAAAAAATGTCCAATATAAATGTCCTAATGTATAAGATTGTAACTAACTACGAACCCTTTTCCTTCGCAGATACGTGAACTTGGTATGGATACGGTCTTGATATGGATTTAGAAAAAAATCACACAGGAAATAGTTATGTAAATGCAGTTCGTTTTGTAAATTGGTGCATGCAGACCGTTTGAAAAGAACTGGCTATGACTTTGACAACAACCGAATTGCAACTGATTCAAATATTCAGTGTTTCTTCTCTTATATTTGCGTGTCATGAACTATTTCCGACAATAACCGTACGACAGAGGGGCCAAATTAGGTGACTTTTGAGAAATGTAACACAAGCAAAGTTTGAGATCGAGAGATTAGTGCATTGTGTTTCTTGGAAGGATGGTGGTCACAAGTAATTAGATCGATGCAGACATAGACATTCAGCCGAAATCTGCAGTGGCTTGGGCATTTGGAGCAACACACATTGTACCGTATGATTATACATTTTCTGAGAATGTTTAAATCTTCACCGAGTTCAATAATCTTCGGCTTATTTATTAGTGGTTTGAACTACTGTGCTTAGCAAGCATTCCTTGATAACTTGAAGATGTGCGCCGAACGTTGTAAAAGTTTTGTTTGACTGGTGCATGAATAATTGATCCAAACAAAAAAAAAGAGAAAAATAAGCTATTGTGTGCCGTCATTCTGACGCTATCCCCACATTACGTTCCAAAGAAGAAGAAGAAGAAGTATCACTCGCAGCCAAATCCTTGAAAGCTAACGCTTCTATCAATCCAATTTATAATTTCAAATGCAATTATGTTCGAGATCATTTATTTTTCAAACCAAAAACTCACGCTAACAAAATGCATGCATTCGATGTCTCTATTGAAAATTGTTGCTACTAACAAAGAAAACAGTATCTTTATTCTGGAAGGGATTCCTTCAACAAATTACATTTTGAAATGAACTTTTTAATTTTCAAAACAAAAATCCATTTCAAAAGTCAGAAGTTCAGAAATGTAAAAATGAACGGAAAATTATCAAAAATATGAAGAAAATACTTCGATTCAGATGGATGTACCATGAGTTGCCTTTGTCCTGAAAAATATTTGAAATCAGGCGCTGGTAACCATAACTGTTTCTGTTTCAAAGCTGTAAATACAAATGAGCCCGACATATGTACGATTGGGATTTATTCGGGCGAATATGCGTCCACTGTTGACTCAATATAGTCTATAGTCTAATCTCATTGATTTATGAACATATTTTACAATTATACGCATATATGTATTCAGTTATTTGCCATCTCTTTCCTGTACTTTGATCAATGCAATCGTTTGAAATGAGTTTCTAAACAAAATTCTACAATGACACCAACAATAACTAACCAACGAATGCGGTACAAGTGTTGAGCAAACAAAAAAAAACATTATTTGACACAATTTACCATATGAATAGGCATTTCTTTCACCTGTGAAATGACAATTGATTCCATAGCGGCGAAGCGTTGGATGCAAGAGGCGCGTAGTATTGTAAGTACCTAAGTATTGTTCATACTTTGCCGCACTGACGTTTTACTTTTCCGTACACAACGTGTCAAGGGAAAGTATAGGAATTGGTCCCGAAATTTTTTTTCGCAAAATTAGCTTAGATCATCATAAAAACTCATGAAACGCGTAGAAAACCACTTTTTGAGACACTTTTCCGTTCGTGTGCCGTCGTCGTTGTCGTTGTCGTTGTCGTCATTGTCGTAGCTGTTTGTAAACACGATAACTCAAAAAATAATTGAGATAATCAAAATCTGGAAATGCTAAAAGTTTTGTATCCGAAAAACTTAGTTTAAGTTCGAAGATGAGTCATTTTCGATTTGACCCTGGGGTACTTGCCCTAAGAAAAACCTCAAAAAATTGACACTTTTGTATGGGAGGTACCTGTAAATCGACTCCGATTGGCTTCAAACTTTCTGGGATTTCATTTTTTGGGAAAAATTTTTGGGAAAACTTCTGAAAGTTTGAAACCAATCGGAATCGATTTACTGGTACCTCCCATACAAATTTTTTGAAATTTTGACTAAAATTACCGATTTTTGGACAATTTTGTATGGGAGGTACCCGTTAATCGATTTTGATTGGCTTCAAACTTTCTGAGGTTTCATTTTTTGGAGAAAAAATAAGATTCTGAAAGTTTCATGTTGATGGCATTTGCAGAAGTTTGATTTTTTGTCCTCAATTTTTGTAGAAATTTTCTTGGAAAAAATTGAGGGCCAAAAACCAAACTTCTGCAAATGCGATCAACATGAAACTTTCAGAATCTTATTTTTTCTCCAAAAAATGAAACCTCAGAAAGTTTAAAGCCAATGAGAATCGGTTTACGGGTACCTCTCATACAAAATTGTCGAAGTTTCAGTTAAAGTGACCGATTTTTCACTTTATTTTCATTATTTTATTTTCACTGCCTTTATTTCAAGAAAATTCACAAAAAATAACCAAAAGTACGTACGGACAACGCAGGCCAACGGTACGGAAAAGTTCGGGATTACCAATGTAATTCTTTTTATCTAATAAACAATGACAATCAATGAATCAAGCAACAAGAGAGCAACAAGTTTGTTTTTGAATATAATTCGAGTGGTTAGTTTAATGCAATTCAACGAATAAAACGATTTATGTAATAAAATATTTGAATTTTTTGATTCTCGATAATTCATGTGCAATAAATAGGTAACAAATAATTTTCTGTTTATGTGTATGTTGTATGAATTAGTATAAATTTTGCTGTGGCAAGTCGAGTTAAAAGACAGTACAACTTCAATGTGTTGATGTGAATGTTGACTGAACTTCAGGAGTCAAATTTTCCTTTGCTTCGTTTATGTTTAAAAATTAAATTGGAAACATCATAACAAACGAAAGCAGTTTTCATTTTTTTTTTCATTACTTTCATAGACTGTTGTAATTTTTATTCAGTGGAATCAATACATTTAAGTGGCCGTCACCGTTCGCCTGTACGCAATCAGTGGCACAAATTGTGCGATCGGTGGCACAAAATCGTGTGCTTGGAGGAACAGAGCAGAGCATCTGATACGTATGTTTGTAAACGAAATAAAATTGAGGTTATGATGAACAGATTGACTCCTGAAAAACAAGTCAAATTTACTCACGTATATCATTCTTTCGCCAATCTCTTTCTCAAATTCGATAATATGGATGATACATCCATATTATTCAGTTCATTTAATGTTTAAAAAATGAATGTTATTCGATTCAACTTCAGATTTAGTGAATAAATAATTTCACTGATTTCACTTTTTGAACCACAGACTTTGAAACATATAGAATTATATTCAAAATTTGTGAACAATTTTTACAGCGAAATAAATTTAATATATTCACAAATATTTTCACAGGTTTCCATTTTAAACACTGATTTTAAATAAGAGTAAATATATATTTAAACGCTTGAACATTAATATAGACACAGCAACAAATTAAACGTTTGTGTCAGAAGTATTTTAGTCTACGAAAGGCGCGTAGTCATACTGGCGCCACAGAAAAATAACTACGCGCTTCATTGCTAAAAATTGGTTACCACCAAAATCGAAGAGGAACAATTCCTTTTGGCTGAACAATTCAATGAGAGTGAATTGTGATTAAAATCTCGATTTTAGTTCTTAATCTAAAAAATATTTTTTTTATTCATTTACTCTCGAACATGAGTTATTTCTTTATTTCCATAACTCTTGGATTGTCGCAACGTTCCAAGATCAATTTATATTCATATTTAATTTCTTCCAAAGAAATTTTCCATTCATTCCCCAATCGTGCTCGCAGTTCATTATGCAACAAAGTGTTATTATTTGGAGTAAACAAATCAAATTTTTTCAGTAATTTGAAACTGGATACAAAACGAAGTACATCATCAACAGATTTCACTTTCGAAAAATATCTAGTCGAAATTTCCGTTAACATTGGCAATGCCACCACGAGGCGTGTGACGTTGATATTAGAAAGACTTCTTGTTGTCCAAATACCTAACGTGTTTATGGTCGGATATTGGTCGATGAAGTCATAAAAATCTGCCGTCAATTCATTCGTATAAAGTAAGAAACGAAAATATTCAAGTTGATCAAATACAAATGGGTAGTTGATTTTAAGGTCATCAATGGTGAACTTTTTCACATTTTTCAAATGAATTTTTGGGCCAGTGAAATTATGGAATAGTGCATTGCCATCCAAATAGAATTCTTCTAGATTTTGCATTGGCTCCATTACACTTCGAAATGTGTCTTCGTCGAAATGGGCTCCTCCATTAAGTAGGCGATCATGGGCTGAAAATACTGCGAGATTCAGCTTTTTGAGCTGTGGATTCAAACGCAAAACGGCCGTTATATTTTCCCTTATCGAAACTGGTACACACCTCATGCTGGTAAAAACAATTGCAAAATCCTCCAAATGAGGATAATGATCCACTAGACATTCGTAATGATCGATTTTATTTGCTTCGTACTCGAACCATTTCATTTTTGGAAATATTCGATTAAATTCGCCTTTTTCGGTGAAATGACAATTAAACATTTCAACTTCTTGAAGTTTCGTGAACGGCTTAGTAAATACGCTCATATTAACGTAAGAACCACGATAAGTAACTAACTTTACTTTGATTAACGTTTCAGCACAAAATTTGTTGAGTGCATTAAGTAGTGAAAGTTCTAGTTCTAGTTCGTCCCCATCCATATGGAGGTGGAATTCCTTAATCACGTGACCAAAACAGCGCAAAAGTTGAAGTGAAGTTTTCAAGTCTTTGAATATGAGTTGCTCTATATCCTCCTTAATAGATCGACCATATTGTCTCTCTACGTTTTGAAAAGATACGCTCTTTTCGCCATGCTTTCGAACGTAAACAAACTCGGCCGCTTTGCGCAGTCTCTTGTTGGCATCGGCCACACTTAGCAGATCGCCCAATCCCAAATGCTCGAGGCACTCTTCGAGACATATCAGATTCATATCCGTGATTTTCATCTTTTGTCGATGGGATCTGTGTAGAAAATTGAAAATAAATCAGTTTAGAAATTCAGAACGCTTTTTGATTGATGAAATTGATCACTTTTTTCTGCTGTGATTTCTATGATTAAATTGAATTTAATGAATTCTATACTTGAAGTAAATGTTATTTTTATGTAGATACAACTCAGAAAACTTGCAGATCAAAACATCACGACATATAACAATGTATTAAAGACTAACCTTTTTCGTTTGCAGACCCGAGAGTGAGAGAGAGAGAGAAATGCAATGTTCGTCTTGAAAATTGGCGAAGATCGATCAGAATTAACCGGTTATGACTTTGACTGCCAAAACGCAACTGATTCAAACATACAGTGTTTCTACTTTTATATTTTCGTATCGCAAGGAATTTTTGGCTGTCATGCCAGTATGACAGTTTGACAGAGATACCACATTTGATAATTGTTGAGAAAAGTAATACAACTACGGTGGATAATACTAGATTATTCCATTTGCATGGGAGATTAGTGTACTGTATTTCTTGGAAGGATGGTAATCGCCAGCAATCAGATCGATGCAGACACAGACACAGACATTCAGCCAAAGCCGATAATAAGAATATTCTGAGCAGTTTACACTTTACAGTCTTATCACTTATCAATCCTCTATTTTCGATGCTTCATAGTTTTACATTTCTCATAATCGTATGTATTACAAAAGTAACGGTCCGTTGCTTTGAGTTATTGAGAATCTGTAGGTATTTGGTAGATCAAAAATCTGAAAGGAATAAAAAAAAATTTAAATATTTTTTAAGAATTAAATTTTATTGAAGAAAATCAAATCTGAAGAATTTCTCCAACGACATACATTTTAAAATATATATTTTTTAGGGGAATAATTAAGTTCAAAAGACTAACATAAAATATGTTAGAAATGTAAGGAAATATTATCGAAAAATGTAAAGAATTCGTCATTTGTCTTCACGTATATGGCTTATGAACAATTAGTCTAGCAATTAGTATTCTACCAATAGTAGCATAATATGCCTTAATCTGGCAGAAGTACCATTTTTCCAAATTACCTTCATAAAATTAATGATTTGACTATTTTCAGATTTTAGTTTGTCTGATATTACTTCGAACAATTCAATCATGCGAAATAGTTTTCTAAATGATAACATTTTAAAAAGAATTCAACAAAGACTAATATGGGGCACATGTTAAGCAAATTGAAAACATTGCTTGACACAATCTTTCATACAAATAGGTCATTTCTATCAGCTGTGAAATGACAATTGATTCACTTTTAAATTGTTTGCAACCAAAATCGTAGAGGAACAATTTCTTTTGGCTGAACAATTCAATGAGAGTGAATTGTAATTAGAATCGTGTCTATAAACAAAACTGTAAATAGTTTTAGATTGAAATATTTTTCGAATTGAAATTTGGTCTTTATTTATTTGCTGTTTATTAAGGTACAATGAAATGTTCATTTAACTCGTATTGAAACGTTTTCTATTTTTATTTTCGTTTACCAGTAAGATACATCAATCTAATGTTGATGATATTAGAAATGAGGGGCTCAGAGGAAGAATGTTACGTAGAAAAGTTCCGCGGAAAAATGTCGATGATGAATGAGCGGAAAAGGGATAGCTATATAGCAAACTGTATAGTAAACTATAGTGAACTATATAGCTATCTCTTTTCATTTGACATTTTTCCGCGGAACTTTTCTACGTAACATTTTTTCTCTGAGCCCCTCAAATTGGAAATGAGTTGTAAAAATATGTCAGATAAAAATGAAAAGAGTCCGCTATTTGGTGAATTCTCTTGAAAATATCCTTTGTTGAACTTTACTGATCAACCGAATGAATTATTTTCCAATTACAATTAGTACAATTTTTTCTTCATACTAAAATACACACAAAAAGCAACATGCATTGAAATTAGCCACAAGCCAGATGTTATTTCTTCATTTCCATGACTTTTGAATAGTCGCAACGTTCCAAGGTCAATTTTGAAATTGCCGTCGAAATTAGCCATTCATTCCCCCAATTTGCTCGCAAACATGTGTTTTAAGATTGCTGAGCATCTCAGCATTTCGTAAGGC
>NW_022595303.1:505129-527547 GCF_009176505.1 Sitodiplosis mosellana
TTCTACGATCTCATCAATGACATTATTCATTGCCCGCGACTAAAAAAACTTCGTCATCCAAAATACAAATGCAAGAAATACGCGAATTTCATATTTATTTAAAATTATCGACCAGCGATTGAGTATCACGAAAACCGCCCCTATCAACCAAATGTGTTCATACTCCAACTTGATTAAACCATTATTTCAACAATCGTCTTCACGCAACAACTTTAAATCGTCACTCAAAAAACTTCCTGATACTGTCTTCAGGATAAAGTCATTAGCTAATACCTACAGCACGCATTTTTTTCCTAACCTAATGTGATTTATGCTATAAGCAGAAAAATGTCTATTTATCACTCATTCCATTTAATGTAACTAGTTAATTATATTATCAAATTTAATCGGCTATGCAGAATCAGCTCTATTTACAATATTTATTATATTTTTATTTTTTTTTCAATCATAAGAATTGAATAAAAACAGCCAGTCTTTGGCGGTGCATTATTATTATTATAAAATGCAATGTTCGTCTTGAAAATTGGCGAAGATCGATCAGAATTAACCGGTTATGACTTTGACTGCCAAAACGCAACTGATTCAAACATATACTGTATGTTTCTTCTATGTTCTTCTATGTTCTACCTTTATATTTTCATGTTGCAAGAAATTTTCGACTAACATGCTAGTATGTCAGAGACGTGGTTAACATCTTGTTTGATGTTAGGAAAAGTAACATAATTAGTGCACTGTGTGTTTCGTTGAAGGATCGTAATTACCGGTAATTAGACCGATGCAGACATAGACATTTCGTCAAAGCCGATAATGAGGATATTCCCGAAACACATTTTACAGCCCAATCACTGAAATTTTGTCCTTAAATGTTCTCAATGTTCGACGTGACACATAATCTCTGGATTATTTTCGATTGTTTGTACCAGCGAGAATGGTGCAAAACAATTCGTTATCGCTGGGATATTTTGGCAAATATAGAAATGCCGCTGGTTCGAACCATAAAAACAGAGCCATAAAAGCAAGAAAGTAAAGCAGGGTAATTTGTCAACAATCTTTCGACAAAGTGGACCAAATTGTATAGTGTGAGTTTCTTTTTTGAGCTTCGATTAGTGATTTGGAAGCAAAGCTGGTGATCATTTCACAACGATCAAAACTGTAGCATTTTCACAGCATATAACGTTGTAATGCTTCCAAGGATGACTTACCTTTGAGAAGATGTAAGAAAGAGTGCACTACTTACGCCCTAAAATTGAGCACATTGAATAAATTCACCTCAAAATCATCTGAAAAAACGAATTCCACGTTCAATTTCCACAATTTATGAAATAAAACCCCGACACAAAATGCGCTTATCGATATGTATTTTCACTGAGCTTCAGTGTTTGTTAACAAATTTCAATGTTAAACACTAGTTCGATTCAAATTCAAGTGATAAAACGAAGAAAATTGGAAGCAAAACGCGATTTTCTTTATCAAAATCATATGAATCTAAATGATATTTTCATATAAAATATTCCAAATCAATGTGAAAATCTTATCAAAATTGCTTTTCGCGCAAAGTCAGAAATACTTTAAAGAAATGTTTGCTTACATTTATATCGTTTCGTAAATTGTCATGAAAAATGGAAATTTCTTCAAAAAAAAAATTATTTATAAATTGAAAGTTCTTTAAATCTAAGTCATAATTCGACTAAAAATGAAAAAAAAAATCACATGTAAAGTGATGAAGATGAAAAAAAAGTAAAGATAAACTGTGATTGAATGGAAAATGTCGTAATGTTGAGAGAAAAAGTTGTGTAAAAAGTGTACACAGTGATATGTTCGAAGACATTTTCCTTATTACCATAAGTCCTTGTGGCTTAGGCTCGTTTGAACAGCAATTTTTGCACCAGTCCGCATTTGGAAGTGTCAAAGCTTCTGGTGTCATCACCCAGGAAGCGGATCTTAACACCGTTCTTCAATTCGACGAAACCCTTGAGCTCGGCTTGATTGTAGAGTTCTTGTGCAGAGTCCAATTGCAGCAAAATCTCGTACTTTCGATTCGGTTCGATGGGTATTGGGCAGCAGATGGAAATGTGCGTTTCTTTTTCAGAGCTGAGCGTTAGGGTGCTTTCGAAAATTTCGACCGGTTTTTGTCCAATGCCCACTTGTTCGGAGACGGTGACTTTTGCATCGATGTTCACTTTGTTATCGTTTTGTTTGGCATTGAATACCTGGCCACAGACGATACCAACGAGTCGAAGTGACTTTTGAGCTTCGAATCGGGTTTTTTCCGCTTTTTGAATGTAGTAACGCGTCGCAAAATTGCCCGTATATCGATTGGCGTACATGATTCCATCTTTGTGCTTTTCTTCATTAGTATGGCCACTTCCAGTACCACCACCAGCCACGCTGTTAGCACCGTTGTTTTCGTTGCCATTGACGTTATTGTTACCATTGGACGTTAATCGAGTCTTGCTGTTGAACGTTTCGGATTTGTAGTCCTTCAGACCAATCAACTGGGTGATTTCCTCGAGATCGGCAACGGAGAAAAATCCCTTGAACGAACCGACAATCATGGCAAAGTTTTGGATTGCAATCGACTTGAATCGAACTTCGTACAGTAAATCGCCCAATTCTTCGCGTAAAACTTTGGTACTGTTGCCATCCAAGCCTTTTCGATTGGCAGCTGTTTTGGCCCACAGCAAACAACTGGTCAACACTTGTGATTCGATACATTTCAACGAATCCAGTTGCAAAATCTGACGCAGAACATCACGTTCACATTCGAGGAAGCAATTCGACTTGAGTACCTCTTCGGCATTGTCGGCAATTTTCAGCTCGCAATTCTTCTTCAGTATGGCACGATCGAAACGGATAGCCAAACCATAGCCCCAGATCATGTTTTCGGTGGTCAATTTGTGTGCCAAGAAAACACTGCACTCGACCAACATTTCTTCACGGCCATAGTCCTGGGCCAATGACATGATTGCATCGATATTCTCGAATGTCAACTTGAATTTTGGCATATAAAAGAATTGTAAAAATTCTTTGAACGCTTCAACCGGTATACCATTCATTTTGAACTCGTTCTGACCGGCCTCAGCGTCAGCAAACAACTTGGCAAACTTTTCACTGGTTGACAACAGCAATTTGTGTGCCGGCACACGTTCGGTTTGGTCATCGGTTGTGGTGAACACGAAGAATAAATCGGCCGTTTCTTCTTTTAAGTACAGCGACTTCACCATTGGCGTGAAATTTCGATTGTCCACCTGGCCCGGTTCGTGTCGGTCGTTTGGCTTGTTGCGACGATCTGACATCTTGCTGTTGCTTCTACTCATTGGTTCGGATTGACAAGCAACTGCATGGAAAGAGGTGGTGGGAAATGCAGAATGAAATCGATTGAGGTTAGATTTTGAAATGATGAATCGAACAATTCGAATTTTAATTTGCATTGAACAAAAATAGGAGGAAGAAAAAACGAATGGATTTTATAAAGCGACACACATCTTCGACTCAATATCTGAGTAATGCGCAGTTTGCAATATCTCTTCCAAGAAACGACACCGTAATGTCAAACCCAATCCAAGCCTCATTGCTGTACAATGAACATTTTTACTTACATTTTTTGGTGATTCTCGTCGGTCACAAGTCAATTAATAGCAAATTCCTACTAGAAATTTCAATTTTAGCAAATTTTTACGGCAAAAACTTTAATTCTTATTCGATTCTAAGCGAAAACTAAATTGGCTTGAGAAAATGGCGATATTGATGTGATAGCACAAGTACACAGTTTTCGTTAATGTGCAAAGCGCGCACCAGAGTGTTAGTATGAACGTTGACGTTTCGACTATTCGATTTCCATGCGTGCGTTCAATACACTTTGTTACATTCAAGTGGATGCTATCGGAAGACAGTGCCTTCCTTTTGAAACGAAATCAATTTGGATATTTTTTTCGAACACTTTCAAATAATTTTCATGTATTTTCGACCAATTTTCAGTATTTTTTATGATTCCGACGCATTTTGGATGTTTTTCTATTTTATTAAGGCATTTTTGTTGTATTCCGGATAATTTTCATGCATTTCGCCATGTTGCGATATTTTCTATGATTTTTCGTGTAGAAAAAAATGCCGTTTCTTATTTGACGCAAGATGCGATGTGATTTATTGTATCAATGGAAATGTATTCATAGATCTTTATCAAAGATGACAATTCATTTTGCTAATCATGACAAATGATTTCTCAAATGATAAAAATGTTCGAATCACCGTTCTGAAAAACTACTGTTCTGAAGAGATTATGAGACTATGAGACAAACATGAACGCTCTTCATTGAAACAGTCGAATGTGTTCGCACAACAGCCGTTTACATTCGTCAACGACCATATCATGTAAAAAGCACCAGTTCTCGTCCGATCACTGAAGTTAAGCTGCATTGAGCATGGTTAGTACTTGAATGGGTGACCGTCTGGGAACACCATGTGTCGTTGGCACTTTTCTTTTTTTCTTATTTTTCGTTCGAAAATTTTTTGTTTTTTTTTTTAAACTTGTTTTCTTCAATGAAGGGAAAATTCTTTTATCATTTTATTTATGGTCAGTTCAAAGAAGTGAACGAAAATGAAAGGAAAATTGGTCATATCTTATTGAAAGTGTAGTTTAATTTTTTTTGTTTTGCTTGCATAACATTTCAGCGAGCGAAATATTCGATTTTGGTCTTCAAAATGCGAAAAATGACTAAAATTGGAATAATAGTTGTTTTTCCCTTTTTTTTATTTCAATCAAAACAATGGAAAACACCGAGTGTGCTGGAAAAACATACATCCAATAGTTAAATCCATAAAACTAAGTCATATTTACCCAACTAGGAATTGAATCAATTTTTAGTATTGTACATTCAAAAATTGTTTGAATAACGTAACAGAATTCAATTTCTACATGCTTAACATGAACTAATAAGAAATAATCGTTTTCATTTTAATTGAAATCTAAGTTGGATCTGTTAGTTCTCATAAATACCAACAATTTGTTCAACAACTTGACTTGAATTCTAATTTAACACCAATTCTAAATATTTATTTCAAAATTGACTGACATACCATTCACTTTATGCAAAATCATTGAATAAAAGCGATGCCAATCGGAATACATGATTTCGTCCATATTTTGTCAGCGGTTTCAGTGGTGTAGTGGTTATCACTCCCGCTTAACACGCGGGCGGCCGCAGGTTCAATTCCTGCCTGAAACAATTCTTTTTTTTGCCTTCTTCCTATGAAAGATTCCGTTTTTTTTTAAAAAATTTCTAGGCTTATTCTTAAGTAAAACCAACGAATACCGTACTTGATGATAACAAAAACGATTTCTGATACGAAAATCAAAATATTTGTATAAAAGTAGAAAAAATATTGATTTTCAAACGCAAGTTTGCTCACTGAATTTATTTAAAACAATCATTTGGAATAAAAATTCCAATGGAATAATGGAAAGAAATGTGTATGTGTAACAAAAAAAAAGATAAATAAAGCGATTTTAGGTTGAGAAATTTGTACTTTTCCCTTGTTTCTGTAAATTTGTAAACGAAGAAAAAAAAAAGAAAAGTGCCAACGACACATGGTGTTCCCAGACGGTCACCCATTCAAGTACTAACCATGCTCAATGCAGCTTAACTTCAGTGATCGGACGAGAACTGGTGCTTTTTACATGATATGGTCGTTGACGAATGTAAACCACTGCTGTGCGAACACATTCGACTGTTTCAATGAAGAAAGCTCATACTTGTCTCATAGTTTGAACTTGTTCCATCTTTCAGAGGTGATTCAAAAAACGTTATTATTTGTAACAAAATATCGTTATTAACAAAAGAAGTGTTTCTATTGGAAAACTGATAAGTTTAAAACAAAAAGTTCAAAATTAATAAATTTTCGAGTTTTTTTGAAATATCTTTACTTAATCCCATCATAATTTCTGAATTGACACTGAAAATTAATTGCAATCCGACGTAAATCATTCATCAGATTTGATCATTTTTCATCATGCACATGCTCTGATACGGAGTCTTGCACAACAGTAAGGTGAATACGTGTAAATGAGAAGCGACAGAAGATTCAAACAAAAACAATGCGATCGTTTAGTTGCATGGGCTTCAATATTAACAAGTCCTCAGTAGTATAGTGGTTAGTATTCCCGCCTGTCACGCGGGCGACCAGGGTTCGATTCCCTGCTGGGGAGATTCTTTTTTTTCTAAATCAATTCTCTTTTTTTTTTTTAATATTGATGATCATTTTTGGTTTTTTGTGTTATTTTAATTTTAAAAAATGCAACAAAATTTTTTGTCTCGTTAAAATCTCGTGGAACATCAAAAAAAACTACCCACTTTTTGAAATGTGACACAATCGACTTCGATAAGTTTCTTGCTGATCACACGTTCATTGATGAAATTTGTGATCGATTTATCGTTATCCGATTCGTCTTCAAAATCACATATTTTCAGGAAATCGTCCAAACCAAGCCATTTCAAGATTTCAACAAAACAGTCTTCGTTGATCCCACGGCAAAGTAGCAATTTCGTTAAGTAGTTCGTGTCAACGCCTGATCGCTCCATGGTGCGATGAGAGATCGATTTTTCAAACGTTGTTTTCTTGAATATAAATAAAACAAACGAAACACAACTTAGATTACCATATGAATGCTTTGATGAACAATTTGTACGGATTTTTTCATAGTTTAAACATGATTCTTCTTGTTGGAATAGAAAAAGTCAATTGACAGCTCATTTGCATAAAATGAAGTAATAATTAGAACAATACTTACCGTCAACAACAAAAAGGTTCACAAATTTTTCAGCAGATTTTCCACACTATGGATCAATGGTGATGAAAATTTTATAAAAAACGATCAAAGAAATGTGGAAAATTGGGAGATATGTGCGCAGAAATCAAGATAACCTAGTTTGGTTTGAAATGTCAATCCAATCGAAAAGTGCTTCTGAAACTATCATGTATTCAATGCAGAAAAAATTTGTTGAAACTTTGACAACGACTTTATCAGTTGTAGCCCATGACGATTTCGAATCACTTTTGAGTGAATTATTTTGAGAATTTTTGAGTAACGTGTGACAAATTAATCCATCTTCTGATAATAATTAATGATATTTTATGATTTGTTTGTCGGAAATTTTAGGCAAATTCCAGAGAACAGATTTCGGTAAATGTTTCCATGTTTGATATCAAACGTATAATACGCAATGGTTATCAATTTATTTTTAAAAAAAAAATCCGTTTTTCGATTTGAAAGTGAAATCTCGTGGCGAAAGCAATCGAAAAACTACAACAGATTTCAGAAAGACCTTGGAGATTCAGAAGAAAAAAATTATTTTTGAAAATGAAATGAAACCAAAAACTAAAAACAAAGACATTCATTGCTAATGATTTTAAAATATCCATTTTTATTTATTTAAAATATTTATTTAAAAAATGCCGAAAAAAATGTGCAAGCCCGAATTTGAATAGAAAACTTTTCAGATTCCCGCACAATCAATAAGCATTGAACGGATCTATAGATCTGAATCAAAAAGGATTAGTCGCACTCATGTTGTAGTACTCATTGACGTATTGGCCGCGATGAACGGCAATATTTCTCTGTCTCACAACCTCCGTTGCTCTCATACACACACACTTGTCTCCAACTATTTGCGGCATCTCTCGTTGCTGTCAAACTTTGCTTCAATTCGATTCAATGTGAGTGGTTTGTTTTCCAAATCAATTCAATTTCCACAGTTTGCTGTTCCATGACGCTGAATTGAATTCAAAGAGGTAAGAGGAATGTAATTGAGTTTCATTTTCTTGTTTTGATTGAGTGAGAAAGTTTATTTCCATTGAATTGACTAAAAAAAATTTAATTCTTGAATGGATTTGTGAAAGTGAACAGTTTAATATCATTCTTCCGTACAATTTCAAATCCATGGCCCTTTGGTAGATCAAACTAATCATAATTTTGTGTTTAAATCCAGTTAAAATCGTAATATCGGAACAGTTTTGGTCCAACGAGTGAGCAAAAGTTACATCGAACCACCGATTCGCGCCTATTCCACAACAATTGTAGATTGTGACAAAACCACCAAATATTTAACCTCAAAGTCAAATTGAGCTCAAACAAAGTAGAACTGGCAAAATAGCTACTGTGTTGTTGACGGTAAGAGACAAATTGGATTCTTTTATTGGGTTTTTCAAGCATGTTTGTGAATCTTTTTCGTGTGTTGAGCCAACACTACTTAATAAGCAGTGCCTGTACAATTTTTGTCCGAATTTTCTCCAAAAACCCATTTTCTCTTATAAAAAGAGGAGAATTTTCGTGAGTGAGACAGATAGAGCAACATTCGCACCATTCCAAAGCCATCTTCAAGCCAAAGCATCAAATTCATTCTTTTCTCATCCTTTTGCCAATTTCAGATTCATTCCCAAGTGAACAATATCACATCACGATGTCAAAGCGGATCAAGCTATCATCGCATTTGCAGCACCAATATCTAAACTCGGACACCGCTGACATTTTCTTCGAATGTAACACCGAATCGGGTGACTGTGAACGAGTACCGGCTCACAAGTTTGTGCTGATGATGAGCAGTGAAGTGTTCAAGTCAATATTCTGTGGTTCATCAAAGGAAGAGAAAGCGTTGTACCGAATCGATGTAGCGTCTGCCGAGGCATTCAAAGAGTTTCTCCAGCTGTTATACTTCGACCATGTCCAGTTGACCGTGAAAAATGCGCCACAAGTTATGGATCTGGTGCAAAAGTACCAAATTGCGGAATGTGGTGGTATTTTTGCCACATTGCTACGAGAACATTTCGAAAAGAGCAAAGTGTGCTGGGGATATCAGTTGGCAATATTCACCGGACAAAATGATCTGAAGAATTTGTGTGAAAACCAATTCATTTGGCACACCGACGATGTGTTCAAATCCGATGACTTTTTTGCATGTCCACGTTCGACATTGTGCTGTATTCTGCAATTGGACCGTTTGTCATGCAACGAAGCCACGGTGTTCAATGCGTGCATCACATGGGCCAAAGCCGCTTGCGAACGTGAACGCTTGGATGTAAACGATGGTAAACATTTGCGTGAACAATTGGGTTATGTTTTGTATCAAATTCGCTTTCGATCGATGACATTTGATGAGTTCTCCATCCTACTGACAACAGCACCCGGATTGTTTACAGCTGAAGAACTCGAAGAGATCATCCAAATGATGCGTTCGAATGACTACAAAACGAAAATATTTAGCGGTAAAATTCGATTGCCAACCACATTCAGTCGTGATCCAAGTGTCCTGTTGAAGTGTAAATTGGAACCGAGTCAAGTGAAGGGACCGTTTGTACAACGTTTGCACGTTGAGAATGTGGAAAAGACAACGTTCAGCGTGACAAAACCACTTTTGTTTGGTGAATTCGCTTGTGCACCAATGAAAAGCCAATACGATGGCTTTGGGATCCCAAAGAGTAAATTGAAAATCATCGAAAAACCGTATGGAAGTGACGATTCGAAATCATCGCATGGAACCGTTCTCACCAATGCAAATGTCACACTCAAAGATTTTGAAGCACACTACATGCTCACCAAGCCAATTCAAGTTAGGCCTGGGTTTGTGTACGAAATTCGCCTTGAGCACGCATTCAACAAAATGTTCCTGAAAACCAACATCTACGAACAAACCGTCAAACACATTGATGATATCACAGTTCAATTCCATGACCGATACGGAATCGTCTGCGCACTTTACTTTAATCGCTAACAACCTTTTTTGGTTGATCCGAAAGATCGATTCGGACTAATTCGGATCGATTCAAATCATGACTAGTTGAAAAGTTTCAGTTGAAAAGAAATTTTGTATTAGTTTTAAGTTAAAAATGATGTTGAACATTTTAGAAAATAGTACCATTTTGTAAGAACACAAGACACATTTAGAACACCACCAAGAAACATTGTTCTTTGCATCAATGCCAAACAAATTCATTGTTTATTGAGAAAAAAAAATTCAATTGTTCATTGAAGAATATTTAAATTAACAGAGATTGCATATTTGCTGCTGAGTAGGCTTGAGCTGAGCTGAATTTGCTAACTCAGGCACCTGAAGCGGTATTTTAGCGCACTTCTGGTGCAAAATTGTTGTGGATCGCTGAAATCCACCCAATTTTAATTGATAAACAGCGTGGAACGGTGAAAAATTGTTGTGGACCGGTGGAATTCACGATGTTTATCAATTATATTTGGGTGGATTCCAGCGATCCACAACAATTTTGCACCGTAAGTGCGTTAAAATACCGCTTCAGGCGCCTGAGTTAGCAAATTCAGCTCAGCTCAGCTCAGGCCTACTCAGCAGCAAATATGCAATCTCTGTAAATTAATGATAATCTTGAATTGTTCGAAGGATAATTTGCAAACTTGCATTCATTGAAAAATGTTCATTGTCCAATGAAAACTTTTCATTTAAATTTGTTCATGTTCAAAGACTCATTCGTTCAGTTTGAAAATTAATGAACAGAATGTTTATTTCATAGGCTAAACCCAATTCAGAGGTTGATTTATATACTTTATTACTATGATTCAATTCAAAAACACTTACTTTTTTGTTACAACTAAGATGTAATGTGTTTCATTCCGACTAATCTCTGCTTCATGATAAATTGAATAACAAATAAAGAATGAAGGAAGAAATAAAGAAAGAAAGAACTCCGTTACAGAAGAAAAAACGGAACCTATATCTTTCTAACGTAAAAGAGGTCAACCGAAATAAAAGTCCAATTTCAAATGATAAATTTTTAATTTTTTTTTTATTTTTCAATTTATTATTTTGTTGTTTTCAATTCAATCGCACTTTATTCTGTTCAATCAACGCTTAATTGCGTTCAAACTTCGAATGCAATCAGTTCTTTAAATTATAAAGTTTAAGACGTGAAGATCCACGGGCTTTTGCTCCAAGACCAGTAATCTTATAGAGGGAGGTCATGACTGGAGAAGTCTTCAAAACTCTAGCCAATATTACATCGACATATGACTTTACTGTCGTAACAAATAGGTCGTCTCCATCAGGGCCACCAAATGCTAAACCACCAATTCCGTCGAAAGGCATTTGTGCAATTGGAATGGCAGACGATGTTCTGAAAGAGCAAAGTAAAAATTTACTTTCGATTTTTGGGTGACAGTCATAATCTCCCAGGCGGACAAACAACTGTGTATTATTAATATTTTTGAACATACACATTTTGTTCGTATGGAAGATTATGACGGTCACTCGATTTTTTTTTCAAATTTCGTAACAGTAATTTATCGTAAATCGATTGTCGCTTATGAAACCATGAAGCTTTTTACCTTGTATCAATTTTCCAAATCTGATTTCCTGCATAATTTCCAGTGTATAAAAATCCATCGGTGTCCATGTCCAAGCCAACCGGAACAGAGTTCGACACATTTAATCCTGAAGATATTTCAATAAATGTCAATGAAATTCGCGTTCATTCTTTTCCATGTAAAAAGTCATTTACAACGTAGCAAGTCAATTTCATTCTTCTTAAATGGATATTATAGTCTGAAATCCAAATTAAAATCGTCAAAATTACCTAAACTGTTGAAGTCATAAAGCAGTCGGCCGTTGCCTGAAATCAAAATATGAAAGTATTCGAACTAAATATTTCATGTTTGGCATAAGGTTTGACCGAAATCCAATCGATCGAAATAAAACGAGATATTTTCAATTTTTTTTCTTACAAATATCGCCGCATGTCGTAGCATGGAAAGCAGTGATAAGATTTGTGCAAGCGTCCACATGATAGAGATGTTCGTGATCATAGGCTAGTCCCGTGGTTGAAATCATACCACCAAAGAGACGTGTGACACCTTTTTCAGGCGTGTACATGTAAAGTGATGCATTTTTTGGTGAGTTACAGAACGTAACATGATTGGATCCACCATAAAAGTGGCCGCGTTTGCTTTGCTTTGCCAAACACCAACGACTGTTCTGATCAAATTGTTCAACACTAAATAGTGTACTGACTTTTGCAGCTGGTGACTTTCCATCCCATTCAACAATGATTACATCATGATCCACGCCGATCGCAAACAGATTTTTGTATTTTTTACAGTCTTTGATCGGTAAAATAAAAGACGGTGACGTGATCACACCAACTATGTAAGCTCCATAGCCACGATCTTCATTGAAACCGTATCGAAAAATTGATAAATTCTGACCAGTCGAGATGTAGTCAACGTAGTACAGACTTTGTGTGCAATCATCCAAAATGGTTGCAAATCCGATGCCGGCAAACGGTGCGGGGATTGAAGTAATTTCGATACCAGACTAGAAAATTAGACTCATTTTTATCAGATTGATCACTTTTAAGGAAAATTAAAGAATAAATCGCCAAAAAGCATAACGAAGTGTTCAGGAGGAAATGAAATATTTTGAAAAACTTTGATTTTTAGTAGAAAAATGGCCTAAGCTTTAGAATTGTACTCACTGCATATGTGCACTGAAGAAACACACTAAGAACTGCTATACTTTTCCACATTTTTAATGAACTAATGTTATTTTTTCTATTGAAACTCAGTATTATTATTCGGAAGCTATTCTATTAGTTGAATTCGTTTAAATGACGAGATTTAAACATCAAATGCTTTTAAATATTCTATAATTGAACCAATTATTGTATTCTTATGTGTTTTATTTTTTATATTTTGGTCAAGCACATGTTTAGCACAAATGTTTGATTAATTTTTTTGCGGCCAGTTCAATGCAAATAGTATTTATCATTTCAACGACGCTTGTTTGTTGCCGTATTGCATAAAAAAAAATCAATATGTGTGTCATTATTTACTCTCAATTATGGCGTGAGAATCGAAGACACTAATGTGAATATTCACAAAGTCAAACGGCTCAAATTTTAAATTTGATTATATTGACTGGATCAATCATATTTTATTATTATTAAATAAAAAAGTAAGTATATCCAAGATTATATCGCTCAATTAGGACTTTCTGTAGAAAATATTACAAAGAGCCGTCATGTTTTAAAGGGAACAAAACAATTCTTTTTCATTTTTCGCTAATTCACGATAAGACCTCATCGTGTACTGCGTTTCTATGTGGTTTGAACTGTAACAATGGCGTTTCCTTTTCTTTTCTTTTTTCATGAAAGATGTAGATTTTAGAGACAAACAGAACAGAAACATAGAGCAAAAAATGTTCATGGCAATCGCTTGAAAATAAATTTCATTCAATAATTCTTGATTGAAGTAAAAAAAATATAAATATTCACATTTTATTACCCTTTTGGATTTATTTAAAATAAAGAGAACTGGAGTGAGAAACTAAAAAAATTTCAAATTTCATTGAAATTTAGTTCATTCTTAAAATCTGAACCAAATTTCCATGGGCTTACAACATGCTCTAAATTTTCAAACGTGATGATTTACGACCTTTTGCGCCGAGATCAGTAATTTTGTAGAGAGAAGTAGGGACTGCTGTACGATCTGTAATTTGTGCTAATAGCACATTAACACGTGCCTGTACCGTTACAACAAATAGGATATCTCTCTTGGGTCCACCAAATGTTGCTCCGCCGATACCTTTGTAAGGCATTCGTACAATTGGAATAGCAGAAAATGTTCTAAGAGAGAATGATAAATCTTTAATTCTTTTTCACATTTAAGCAAAAATAAAACTTTTTGTTCAACTGTCGCAATGACAATTTGTTATCGAAATTGTAACACTATTGTTGTTTCATGCCACTTTTTTTTTACCTTGTATCAATTTTCCAAATCTCATTCCCTGCATAATTTGTAGTGTATAGAAAACCTTCTGTGTCTATATCTAAGCCAACCAAAACGAAATCTGGTAAACCAAAACCTAAAAATATGCAAAGAAAAGCCAGTGACATCTGCAAAATAAAGATTCAACAAAATATTACCCAAGTTTTTGAAGTCATAAACCAGACGACCGTTACAGATATCACCGCATTCGGTGGCATCGAATGCCGTGATGATATTTGTGCAAGCGTCCACATGATACAAATGATTTCGATCATAGGCCAGTCCTGTGGTTGACATCAAACCTCCGAATAGACGTATGACGCCTTCATCAGATGAGTACATATAAAGCGATGCATTTGATGGTGCATTACAGAATGTTGTAAAAGCTGTTCCACCATAAAAGTGACCACGTTGGTTTTGCTTTGCTACACACCAATGGCTGGTTCGATCAAATTGTTCAACACTAATTAGTGTACTGACGTATTTGGCAACGGTTGACTTTCCATCCCATTCAACAAGGCCGGTGTCATGACTCATACCAACGGTAAAGAGATTTTTGTATTTGTTGCATTCTTTGATTGGCAGAATGAATGATGGAGGTGCCATTTCGCCGGCTATGTAAGCCCCATACACACGGTTCTCATTGTAATCATATCGAAAAATTGATAAATTCTGACCAGTTGCGATATAGTCAACGTAATATAGACTTTGTGTGCAAACATCCCAAATTGGTGCAAATCCAAGACTGGCCACAGGTGCCGCGATCGCCGTGATTGTGTAACCAATCTTAAAAATGAAGTTAAAAATGTTATATTTTTTCATTCAAAGAATTAGATGAAATTTTTAATAAAATGCTCACAGTGCACTGAATGATAAAACTCAAAACCATGAGTTTTTTTCACATTTTTATTGACAATCCAATTGATGACTTTATTGATAAAATTCGACTAAACGATGCGATTTCAAACATTCTTAAATAGCATGCAAGCTGAACTCATTTTTTTGTTCTCATTATTTTTAGTGTTTACTTTTGACAATTTGGTCAAGTAGATGTTCATCGCAAATATTTGACTGATCTTTTTGCGGCCAGTCCACACACAAAAATAAACTTATTCATTTTCTGCGAATGTTTGCAATTATTTTCATATTATGCCGAATCGATATAAATGCACACATTTGAAGAAGGTCATTGACTTTTAACCGCAAGCTACGCATTTAAGCTTATTCCGACCTTTCCAGGTTATGAAACCATCTTTGGGCCTATGTTTTTCCAAGTATCTTTGTGAATGTGCCAGACAAAATTGACGAAAATTGCTTCCATTCCGTCGACTAGATCAAGACGGTGTTTCATATTTGCGAATTTCACGTTTTCAAATCAAATTAAACAGAATTTCAACAGAAAACAACAGCAAAAGAAATATCGATAGGAGGAAATGATAATAAGCGGTTTTACACTTTAGAAAATTTCGCCACATTCAGCCGATTCCAAATTGATTTACAGCATTTTCGTTTCACCTATTCGACAAAATCTAATTGAACTTGCGCTGGTTTGATTTAAGTTAACGAATGTACGAGAGAGATTTCAGTACTTTTTCTGAAATCAATTGCATTACAAATCGCTTGATTTACTCATATAGAATGAAATTAAAGTTGCTAATTTTTGTGTGCATTTTGAAGTCGATATCATGTAACTTAGGGGACGGTGCTGAAGGTATGTGGTTGCATGTGTAACGTGTGGTTTTCTTCAACTAACCCTTTGCTAGTAAGATATTAGAAGGATCCATCACATTCTAATACTACATGTAGATAGTTCACTGTTTATCGTGGGCGGATCAAACGCTTATGATGGCCAGGCACCATATCAATGCTCTCTACAGAGAAAACGGGATTCACAACATATATGTGGCTGTGCGATCATTAGTCAAAAATACGTTCTTTCGGCTGCGCATTGTATGGGGTAAAAGGAAACTCTTTTAATGAATCTCAAAATGAATTCAATTTATCGTATCGAAATATAAACACAGTTTCGCCATCGCAATACAAATAAGAGTTGGATCGAACAAGAAGAGGTGGTCAAGTCCTTGATATAGAAAAAGAAATTGAACATTCGGGAGGGTGGCAAAGTGATGATATTGGTTTGGTTCGTGTCCAAGGAGAGATTCATTTTAATGAAAAAGTTAAACCAATTAAGTTGGAAACTAGGCCAGTACCGCCTGGAACAGAACTATTGGTTACTGGTTGGGGAAGAGTTGGAGTGAGTAAAGAGAATTCTTCTCATTTGAAAGAGAAAAAACTAAATGAAAAAGAATGAATCTCCAGAGCATCTACAACAGTTCAAGGTATATGCTGTTTCGGATGCAGAATGTAAAAGACATTTTCCTTCGATCATTGATGGATCCATTTTTTGTACATAGATTTCAAATTTCTTAACAAATTCGAAAAGTTACAGACCAAACTAAACTTTATAGCATTTTTTGTATGAAAAATCGTGGAAGAATCATAGTTTGGTCTGTAACTTTTCGATTTTTTTAAGAAATTTGAAATCTATTAAATGGTAATGTGGAAAAAATGTATTTCAATTAAATACGACCTTCGGTGGAGTGAATTTTGTCAAACAAATGATAAATTTTCCGATTTTTCGAAAAATTTTGTCATTTTTTGTATGGAAGGTCTTAATTATTTTTCCCGCAGTTTTTGGGCAATTTCATCAATAAATGATATCCATTACCGAAAATAATGAAATTGATAGTCTAGTCCATTTATAAAAACTTCAAATATTCTCATAAACATCATTTCATGAATATTTTTTTGTAAAATAACAGAATTAATGGGAAAAAAACTGAAATTTCAATGCCGGTCCTAATTAAATTTCCATGACTGTATGTGAACGAGTAAAAAGCTCAGTGATTTTTGATTGTCATTTTTAGCTATGGCCGATTTGACACCAATCAAGGTAGAGGTATTGAAGTCAATTCGATGGGAAAGCACGAAAAATTTCATAATATGCCGCCGAGAGCCGAAGGAAAAAAATCTGGATTGGTTTGGCCACAATGTGGGCGAAGCGGCACGTGCGTCATCAAATGCAACAAGCATGCAACGTGATGAGGTCTACGCCATCGAGTTCCACACGGACAAAAGAAGAAGTGTGAAATGGTGGAGGATAATGGTCAAACATATTTATCCCGACGGTGCACATGAAATCTCATTTTTGGATTGGAGCCGCCGGGCAAAAATTGTTCTCCCGAAGGTAGAGGTACGGCACTTGACGACTGACATTAAAAATGTCAAACCATACGAATTGAAGATGTTTATCTATGGCTCGTTCGTATCCGACAAGGAAGACATGGTCTCGTGGTTTAAAAACTTCCAATATCAATACAATTTATTTATATGTTCATTTGGAACACTCCATGATCGCAGTGTATCGGATGATCGAGCGGAAGGAGGACCGGTTGAATATATGTTTCGCCGGAGACTTGCTCTACACTCTGCCCGGCGGAAGGTTATACTCCTACCGTCAACTTATGATTGAAGAAGGAGTTCTTATGCCGGCGCACTTGAAATCACATTAGGTCATTTACCGGATGTTCAGAGGTTGGATAATGATAGTATCACCAAATTAGTGTGTATCAACGGTGAATCCAATGAATACGATCTAGTGGCAGTAAATGGCGAAGGGACTTTCGGCCGAGTGTTGCGTGCACTCACTTGGGAAATTACTATACGTGAAGCGATACGGCTATGTTCGGCAAAAATTGGTAATTTGGCTGTGCCCTACAAGGAAATCTGTGACAATCAAGAGGAACAACTTGAATTGATGAAGAAATGTGTAGCTGCCGCTTTGAATTCGGAGCTCAGCGATCAGCAAAAGGAATACTTTTCGAAAATGGTTGCAATTGCGAAAAGATCGTTGACTCTGGTGCTAAAATTGTGTTATCAAAATTGTCGATTGGTGACTACGCTACGCATTATTTTACAGCTCGCGGTATTTTCTGCGCTCGTCTTGTACCTGAAGAGGATTTGGAACGTATGATGTACGAATGCGGTGGTTCTTTTATTCTCTCGTTTCAAGACTTCAATGGCAGTATGTTGGGTAATTACGCATCATTCAAAGAGCAGGAATTCGGTAAACAACGATTCAGTATCTTCCGAGGTAAATTGAATAGAAAAACATTTCACTCCGATTTTATAGCATTGCTCTTAATTCATTAAATTTGTTTTTCCCCAAAATTTTTAATAGGTAGCGAATCCAAAACATGCACAATAATTTTGTGTAGTCGCTCTAGCCTCTGTTCTATTCGAAAAAATCGAATGCTCATTGCAAAATGCTATTCTGCTTACATGTGTTCTTCACCACGTTTACTAAGTAAACGTGGTGAAGGAATATGTAACGTAAGAAAATATTTTTTGCGCGAAAAATACCAATGACTTCTTGTTTAACAACGAATTTTTTTTATCAAAGGGTGACTCCGGTGGTCCTGTTGTCTGGGGTGATAGACTCGTTGGACTGGCTAGCTTTGTGAGAATGTAAGTTGACGTTATGTTACATGGTGTTGAATGTACATTTCATTTTGATTTGCTTTTAATTATGTGTGATATTATTTTACAGTCCCTGTGCCTCAGGGAAAGCTCCAGACGGTTTTGTGAAAATATCCTACTATCATAGTTGGATCGAAGCAAATTTAGCGTAGCTCCTTTAATTTGTATTGTGCATGCAGGTGGTGGGTGTTCAAACTAATAAATTGTAACAAAAAATACTACTACTGACTAGTTAGACCATCGAAACTAAGTGCCTTCAAAAATGAACTTTCAACATGGCGAATCTTAGTTGGTCATTTCATGTTTTCACCTTGATTTTGTTAGTTTTTTTTCGTTTGATTCAATAAGTGTGGCCACTAAATAAAACCAGAAAAATGTTAAACGCATTGGTAATATTAGCAATAAGCACTTGATCGTTGGCGAAATTTTAACTCAAAGCTCAATCTTTGAGAGAAAATCCGACTAATATCAGTCGCTAATAATATATATATTATTAATCTCATTCGAAAATGAGCATTTCTCTGCGATTAATGACGACAGTCTTGCTGACAATCAACTTTCAATTGAATGTTTTATCAGTGAATTCAGTCGTGCACAGTCAGTGGCAGATGAAAGACAGTGTGGGACAAAGTCAACCTGTCACAGGGCAAATAACATATTGTGTCGAATAAAGTGTTTGAAAATGGTAAAGTTATCAATTTTTCGGCCAATTTATTACGGAAAATTTTTGGAACTATTTGCTATTTGTCAAGTTTACTCCTCAACCCAGAATGGGACGACGATTTTGAACATTGCCATCATAGGAGCCGGAGCATCGGGCATTACTAGTGCAAAATATGCACTTGACCAGGGATATAATGTGACGGTTTACGAGCATACTGAACAGATTGGAGGAATTTGGTGGTATACCGACGAAACGGACAAAGATCAATACGGCAATAACATTCATTCGCCAATGTATCAAGGTTTAAGGTAAGCGATGTTGATAAAATTATCGCCAAAGAAATGTTGATGAATCACCGTCAATTTCAATCAGAATTTTCTATTGAAGCCTGAACAAAATCACAACAAAAAAGATTTTTTCAAAGTTAACCAAGAAATACTGGCAAAGTTTTTTTTTTCTTCCAATCAGAACAAATTTACCGTATCAACTGATGGAGTTTCCCGATTTCCCTTACCCAAAAGAGACCATTTCGTATCCATCGCAGCCAGTTGTGTTGAATTATCTTCAATCATATGCCGAAAGATTCGATATAAAAAATCACATCAAATTCAGCCATTTAATCATTCGAGTTCTTCCAATCGAAAATGGTAAATGGCAAGTGATTGTCAAGGATTTGCCCAATGACAAATTCATAACGTTGATTTATGATGTCGTTTTCGTGTGCACTGGTCGATTCTCTTCCCTCCGCTATCCAAGCATTCCAAACGAATTCCAAGGCAAATCGCTTCATAGTCATGATTATCGTACGGCGGAAACATTTCGTGGTGAGAAATTTTTTTGCATTCTAGCAATTAAATGAATGAAATTGACTGTTGTTTTTAAACTCTGATTTACAAGCTTTAGGATAGTTTTTTTTTTGCTTCTCTAACCATTCTCATCCATTTTGTACTGCGTGTTTGATATTCCATGAAAACATGTTCGATTTTTTGGTAGATAAGGGTGACTTATCACACTTGTTAGACAATGGGCGATGAAGAAAATTAAAGCCTTGATTTAACGCATTACTGTTTCAAATTTTAAATGTTTGCGGCATTTTTTGTGTGTTAATTTTGAATAATACAAAAAGATGAAAGTGTCCTCTTAATCGGAAGCGGAGCTAGTGGACTGGATATGGTGAATCACCTCTCGAAAACTGCCCAGCGAATCACCTTCAGTCAGAATAAGCGTCAAAATGAAACGAAAGAGGAACACGAAAAACGTCAACGTTCATTGCCAAGAAATGTTTTGCTACAAGACAATGTCAAAAGTTTAACACCAACTGGAGCTGAATTTATCGATGGTTCACACCAAAATTTCTCCGTAGTAATTTTTGCAACAGGTAAATATACTAAATGTCTAAAATTTTGATTCTAAATACAACAATGACATGTGCGGTAAAATCTTCGATATTCTGCAAGGATTCTTTAAAGCCTACAGATACACTAGATAACGACTCCATTCATAATTTTCAAAATAATTTTATTTCAATTCAATATTTTTGCGGAAAAAAATTGGAAAATAAAGAATTTTTTGCGATTTTCTTCAGGATACAATTTTTCATATCCGTTTCTAAGTGTTAACACTGGAATAAACGTTAACGAAAATTGTGTTACGCCGCTTTACAAGCAAATTTTCAACATTGAACATCCAACAATGGCGTTCATTGGCGTACCATTCACTGCTTGCACCATTCGAGTGTATGATATTCAGGTAACTATAAAAATAGACATCAAAGACGATGTTGGAATTGCTTCCGATGTTTTTTTTCGGGTTTTTCAATCGGAATTTCGGGAGCATTTCAACAATTACAATAGAAAACTCAAAAAAGACCTTGGAAGCAAAAACACGCACTGAAGAATTTTTTTCTCATTAAAAAGATGCGATTCGTGATAAAATTCCTTTCTGGAGAAAAGATACTGCCACCAAAATCTGAAATGCTGAAGGACATGCAGACACAACTGCAAAATCACTATAAAAAGGGTTATCGCAAGCGACTTACCCATTTTCTGGGCCCGGAGCAGAAAGAGTATTTCGATCAATTGGCAGAAATGGCTGATATAGAAAATATCCCCGAAGTCATGTCTGACATGCATTTCATTGCACGCACCACAATGTTACGAGAACCGGCACAATACCAACGGTACTCAATGAAGCAGCGGACTTGTCGGCACACTCGTGGATTTAGCATTTCACTTGCTTTGGCGATTCGTGAGTTGCTGAAGCATCATATATGCAGTGCACTCGATATTTAACGTGAAAACCTATATTCGATACATCGAAGTTGGCCGAGGTATGATTTCGTTTGCGCGTAGCGCGTAAGCAATTCACTTGCGATATAACGTGAATCCCTATTTACTATATATCGCAAGTGAATTGCTTACGCGCTACGCGCAAACGAAATCATACCTCGGCCAACTTCGATGTATCGAATATAGGTTTTCACGTTAAATATCGAGTGCACTGCATATATGATGCTTCGGCAACTCACGAATCGCCAAAGCAAGTGAAATGCTGAATCCACGAGTATGCCGACAAGTCCGCTGCTTCATTGAGTATAAGTACACCATAATTGACGACAAAACGTTCACCAAAGAAAAGTGCGATGAATAGAACCGATGAATTTTTTGAATAAAAACAAGTGCTTCTGTAATGAAGAATTGATAAGGCAAGCATTTTTATATTCAATATTCAATTCATTTACCTGATAACCTTATCATTGGAGAGAAAGAATTTTCGAAAATAAAATGAACGCCTTTCAAAGGTATAACATCGAACAAGTTCATTTTAAATTAATTTTTTAAATATATTTTTGGGTCCAATAACAATGACGTGTTGACTTATATTTTATGAAAAAATTTCGAAATGATTTGGAACAGCCAACGGTTGGGATGTGACACACACACGAATATTCATCAATCACTAAAAATAATCAACACTTTGATTAATTGAGTGGGTTGGCCAAAATAAATAAATTAGTAATAATTGGCAACTAAAAAAATGCACACTACAGAGGCAGTGTGAATAAAATAAATAAATCCTTTTGTAATGAAATTATTTTTAATTCGATCAATGTTTGATAAATTTTACCTACCACAATGATTTGAATATTATTTGCAAAATTATTAATAAAGCAGTGACAAAATCAAGGCATTTTTTTCATTTCGATGATTTTGAGTTAAGGGTGGCAAAAGTCTTACACAGCAGACCAACAATTCTATGTAATTATTTAACGACATGTTAATCGCACTGTATCTTCTATATTTGACAAATATTGTGTGAATTGCATCTTACCTTTCGTTTTTGGGCATTGCTTAATTGCTCTTGTTTTTTTCCACCAACAAATCAATTGATTTCAACGTTGTAATTGATAACATATGAACATGTTCACATGCTATCAAT
>NW_022595303.1:527947-604495 GCF_009176505.1 Sitodiplosis mosellana
TCAACGTTGTAATTGATAACATATGAACATGTTCACATGCTATCAATACTGCAGTATTGATAATGATAGTGATAATAGACCAAGTAATAGACAATACGAACATGGGGCAGAGTTTCAAAACATGAATTCAAAGCCAAATCAAACATCGAGAATGTGGGCCGATTTTATACCATTGGTGTCGTTAATAACTACTTTTGTTGCCAGAAATAATGGAACAACCGATGTTAAAGTGAGTAAAAAACGGAAAAATGTGCCTTAAATTCAGTTCAGGTTGTTTTACTCGAAAAATATTCGGGATGAAATTGATTTTTTTCTTCGAAGAATCAAAAGTTGATAACGTTTAATTTAATCAAAAGGTGAATTCAATTGAATTTCATTGGAAATGTCTTTTTCATTTTCATTTGAAGCCGAACGAGAAACTTTAATGAAATTTCTTGAACTGAAACGAATTTTTTGAAAAAAAATTTAGTTGAAATGAAATTAATTGTTCAACATACTTGTCTAAACAAAATGTCGCTTAATTTCGCTCATTTAATACTTGAATGATTTTTAAAAAAATAAAAATTGATTTATATGTGTTTTCTGTGTCATTCTTATCGATCTGCCTCCGATTCAGTCCGAGATAGCGTCGGTCACAGTCGAAAATGTACTAAATTCACCGGCTTGTAATTTCCAAAGCAATAAAACAAAACTCACTGAATTAAGCGCTGACTGTCAATCGCTTATGTTGAATTTGGGTCTAGAAAATCTCATGAACATTGCTGAAACGAACAACACACTATCAGCACTTGCTGCGGATGTGTTTCATCAAAAATATTCAAATTGCACCGTTGAAATAGAAAATAATCTTCCATCGCAGTTCAAATCACTACTGATGGAGGAAGGAATTGAAGGAGCGAAAGGCGAAAGGGTGATTACCATATTTGGTTTGGAAATGTCGTTGAAATTTTTAAGGAATTTTGGGTCAGCTATTCAAAAGCTAACCATTCAAAGTGAACGATTTTGGGTGAATGAAGAGCAAGCAATCATGGACTTTGTCAATAAATACTGCGCTCAATCATTGATTAAATTGGAATTACAAATAACTAGACATGATACGATGAAAAAACTGACCGGACCGTTCACAAATGTCGAAGAATTGAGTTGCAATGTCATTGCCAGTGATATTCCTGAAATTACAACACACAACCATGCAACTTTGAATAAATTTTTCCCAAACATACGCAATTTGTCGCTTTCGATCAAATCCAACACAGACATTGGCTTCGTCGGTAGTCTACCGCATTTGAGGTCCTTGAGTCTAAGCGGTGATACAACCACACCGCAAACAATTAGTGACACGAGATACACCCAACATCTAATGAATAGAAATCCTCAGATTAAAGCACTTAAATTGGTCTTTTATCCACCTAATTTCGTTCGAGTGGTCAAATTGTATTTGCCGGATTTGGAAAGCCTATCACTTTGGTTCTATGACTTGGGAAATGATCATGTTCACTTTGAACATGTCAAATCATTTGAACTACTGTCGGCAATAGGTGGATCTCCGTTGCAAATATCGTTCCAGCAATTGGAAGAGCTTCGAATGTTGTATCAACCTCTGTATGCAGAGGAATGGATTGAATTTCTTACAATAAACACACATTTAAAACGAGTACATGTCGAAGATTATGGTGAAAATGAATCCACATTGAATCTAGAGAGTCTTATAACACAACTACCGAATATTGAGGACATTTCGATTTTGACCTACAAAAGCGTCCATTTTGGAACTGTGGTCAAGTTCATCGAAACACACGAATGGTTACAAAGGTTTGAATATGGTTCGAAGAACTTTAATGAACATGACACCGAATATCTGAAGAAATTATTCGACAAAAATTGGACGTTTAGTGACTGTAACATGTATTATAAAGGTGTATTGCTTGAACGGAAAAATTCAACAGGTTAAAATTAGTTTTGAATTTAATTTGACAGTTTGATTTAGATGTTAGTGAATTTTATTGGAAATTTGTCTTTATTTTGATTAAATAAATAAATCTATTGTTTAGACAATGAACAAACTTTAATAAATATAGTAAATGAATTTTAGGTACATTCAATGATCAGCCCAGGTGCTTAAAATTATAATTTTTACATTGCTAACTTAATATCAAGCTTTGAAAGTATTGCCAGAGCCGTTCAAAAATGTAAACCGTGAAACAATTTGTCAATGTATTTCCGGATGTTCGCCGTTTCGCTTCTAAAAACATCAATTCGCTACCTTAGCTCACTTGATTTGGGAGACAAGAATATTCACTTCAAACATTGTGAATTGCGTCGTACCTTTTGTTTTTGGGCATTGCTTGATCATACCTACTGACTCTTGTTTTTTTTTCTCGACACCAAATCAATCAATATCAACGTTCTAATTGATAAGATATGAACAGCAATGAAAATGATAGTGATAATAGGCCAAGTAGTAGACAATACAAACCTATGTAGAGTTTCAATAGATGGATCCAATATCAGTCAAAGCCAAATCAAACATCAAGAATGTGGGCCGATTTTATACCATTGGTGTCGTTAATAACTACATTTGTTGCTAGAAATAATGGGACAACCGATGTCAAAGTAAGTAAAAAGCGGTAAAATGTGCCTTAAATTCAGTTCAGGTTGTTTTACTCGAAAAATATTCGAGATGAAATTGATTTTTTTTCTTCGACGAATCAAAATGTGATAACGTTCAATTTAATCAAAATGTGAATTCCATCGAATTTCATTGGAAATGTCTTTTTCATTTTCATTTGAAGCCGAACGAGAAACTTTAATGAAATTTCTTGAACTGAAACGAATTTTTCGAAAAACAATTTTTGTTGAAATGAAATTAATTGTTCAACATACTTGTCTCAACAAAATGTTGCGTATTTTCGTTCATTTCAATCTTAAGTAAATTTTTATGAAAGAAAAAAAAAGATTTATGTGTCCTCTGTTCATTTTTTCTATCAATTTACTTCCTATCCAGCCGGAGATATCGTCGACCAAAGTCGAAAATGTGACCGATATGCTAGTTTCACCGATATGTAATTTTCAAGGCAATAACACGAACTTTGGTGAATTAAGCGCCGTATGTCAATCATTTATGTTGAATTTGGATCTAAAAAATCTGCTCGACATTGCTGAAACAAACTACAGACTATCAGCACTTGCTGCGGATGTGTTTCGTCAAAAATATGCAAATTGCACCGTTGAAATAGACAATGATCGTTCATTGTCGTCCGAGTCAAATGCCATCAAAGAAATTAACCAATTTCCGGTGTTGATGGATGAATGGACAATTCTCGTATTCGGTTTGAATGTATCATTGAAATTGCTAAGGAATTTTGGGCCAGCTATTCAAAAGTTAACCATTCATAATCAACGTTTTTGGGTGAATGAAGAAGAGCATGAGCAAACAATCATGGGTTTTGTCAATGAATATTGCGCTCAATCATTGATCAAATTAGATTTGCAAATAACCAACCCTGATACGATGAAAAAACTGACCGGACCGTTCACAAATGTCGAAGAATTGGGTTGCAATGTCATTGCCAGTGATATTCCTGAAATTACAACACACAACCATGCAACTTTGAATAAATTTTTCCCAAACATACGCAATTTGACGCTATCGATTAAATCCAATACAAACACTGGCTTTGTCGGTAGTCTGCCGCAATTGAAGTTCTTGAGTCTCAGGGGTGATACAATCACACCGCAAACAATTAGTGACACGAGATACACCCAACATCTAATGAATAGAAATCCTCAGATTAAAGCACTTAAATTGGTCTTTTATCCACCTAATTTCGTTCGAGTGGTCAAATTGTATTTGCCGGATTTGGAAAGCCTATCACTTTGGTTCTTTGACTTGGGAAATGATCGCGTTCACTTTGAACATGTCAAGTCATTCGAATTACTGTCAGGAATAGGTGGATCGCCGTTAAAAATATCGTTCAAGCAATTGGAAGAGCTTCGAATGTGGTATCAACCACGATATGCTCAGGAGTGGATCGAATTTCTTATGATGAACACACATTTAAAGCGAGTGCATGTCGAAGATTATGGTGACAATGAATCTACATTGGATCTAGAGAGTCTTATAACACAACTACCAAATATTGAAGACATATCAATTTTGAGCTACAAAAGCCCCCATTTTGGAACTGTGGTCAAATTTATTGAAACACATGAACGCTTACAAAAGTTTAAGTATGGATCAAAAAACTTTGATGAACATGACATCCAGTATCTGAAGAAAGAATTTAGCAAAAAATGGACGATTAGTGACTTTAATGGGTATTATAGTGGCTTATTATTTGAACGAAAAAATTCAACAGCATAAATTCGTTTGTGGATTTAATCGGATGGTCTAATTTTTTCAGATTTTAGTGAATTTTATTTGAAATTTGTCGTTATTTTGATTAAAGAAACAAATCAAGTATTTGAACAATGAACAAACTTTAATTCGTAAATTATAATAAATGGATTTTAGATACATTCAACGGTTAACTTTGCTTCACAGTGTGCATACTGGACTTTAAACATACTTTCATTTCTTTTCTTCTTGAACTTTTTCACTTCTTTTGCATCACATTTTTGTTTCTTTATTTTTCATATTCTTGCTTTGACCTTCAATTCAATCGAATTGATTTGTGTCTATTTAGTGATAGCTTACTTATCTTACAGACATAACACAGCTCATGATAAGATATTGAATACTAATGATTAGATTAACAAAACAAAACAGAGTCACTTTTTTGGTTTAAAATTAATCGTCTGAAATTTACAAACAACGCTTTTTTTTCATAAACGTCCATCAAATTAAGCTTGTCAATTGAATGATTGGATTGCACACGGTAAGGTTATTAGATTGTTATCATCATTTCTATTTGTTGAGTTTGAGTTTTATCGCGATCGCTATCGGTCACAGTACAATCAGTTCGAAAAGCCCTAAACACGCAATCGATTGAAGCAGATGGCTGAGACAAGTCCATTTCCACCATCGTCAAATCGAACAATAGTGTCTTCTATTTCAATGACATCATCTAATATCATATCTAGTTTGAAGTAGCTCATGTCACACTGTTCCAAATGAATTTCATACAAGCAATCCGGTTTCACTGAAATGGGATCGGGTAATCTAAACGATGTTCTCCTGTCATTGAGTGTGACTGATCCACTGAAAATAACGTTGCACTGTGGTGAATTGGCAATATAGGTCTTTTGAAAAATTGTGATGTTGCTCTTGCAAACGCATTTCGTTGTGAAGTCACTCTTCGGAAATTTTATCTCGACAAACCAGAGTTCGCCAAGTAGAAGTGGTTTATTGGTGCTAAAGACTGTAATTTCATTCCGTTGAACTCGACGTTTTCTCCACCATTCATTTGGATCCAATGGATCATCTCGTCTGACACACACGAACCGTTTGGGATCCCATGTGAATGGTTTCAATCGAAGGCCACCATGAAACCGTTTCGGTGAAAATTCTTTTGAATTGAACAATTGAAAGAGCTCTTGCCAATCATCGATGGTAAACCTAATGCCAGATGAAATGGCAAGTGTGTTAAACTCGGCCAATGTCATCGATCGAAAGCGGATTTGATACACAAGATTACCGAGTTGTTGGCGTAAATTGTGTCCATTGTCCGAATTCAAGCCTTTTCGTTCACAGACCGCCTTCGACCAGGTGATGCACGCATTGAATACAGTTGCTTCATCGCACGTCAAACGATCCTGTGACAAAATATGATGTAGAGTCGACCGATCACATACAAGGAAGTCTGACAGTTTAAAGACTTCTTTCGTGTTAAATGCGATCTCTTCTTCGCAGTATCCCTTTAAGTCGTCTTGATTCAGCCACACAGCCAGTTGGTGGCCCCAGAAAAGTTTTTCCCTGGTAAATTCCGCCTTTAGTAACATCTTGAATGCACTTGAATGGTCACGAATATTGAATGTTTTGAGCATTTGCATCACTTGCAACGCATTTCCACCACTCAATTGGGCATGATCCATGTAGAACAGCTGTAAAAATTCTTTGAACGCCTCTGATGTCACTCCAACAATTTTATACAGACGATATTGCTTGTCGTAATCAAAAAATAAAAGGTTGAAAACGTCATTTGCCATGAAGAGCACGTGCTTGTGACCAGGAATTACTTCGATTTGCCCAGATTTAGACACACATTCAAAGTGAATGTCAGCCTCGGCGTCCGGATAAAGTTTTTCAAACTGTGATTCCAACTTGATTCGTTTTGCCATTGTGTCGAGATTATTTTGATCGAGAAGTACTGCGATTACTTTGTGATTGATGCGTGGCACTTTCAAATGTTAGCCTAAAATCTAAAATTGAAGCAAAGACATTTTTTTTGGTAAAATTGTTGAATAATTGAACAGTGAACACTGAACATTGAAAAAAATGAAAAAAAAAGTTCCATGATGACAAAAAAAATTGACTTACTAGAAGAACTTCGTTCGACAATTTGTTGGTTTGACACCAACTTTTGACACCCAGTCTTCTTCTTTATTTGTTGGTTTTTTTGCCCTAGCAAAAATATTTTTCTATAAAACTTTGTTGATCGGAAAAAAATCTATCGAATTTTTCTTTCTCGAAAAGAAACACCAACGAGTAGAAACTCATCCAAGGTTCTTATGGTCAGTAAATAATTCTTATTGGTCGTCTTTAATTCTCTGGAGAAATTCTTATTACCCAAATAGAAGGATGACAAGAGAGATTCAACAAGAAAATCGAATAGAAAACTTAACCTGAAAATGTCTGTGAATTGCGATGCAATGTGCAATGGTTGGACTTTAGTTATGTGTGTGAGAAGAGTAAGTTATGTGTGCGAAAGGAGTAAAAGAGACGGTTTGAAAGGAGCGAAAAAAGGAGTGAGAGAAAGACGACTTTCGAGTAGTACACTTATTCACTCTAGCCTTCTTCGCTATTTCGCCAAAGCCGCACTGCAAAATCTGCCGTCGAAAAAATTCCCACAAAATCTATCCACAAATATTAACAATGTAGGTAAAATGACATTTCGCCGACAATTTTAATACAATGGAGGTAAACTGATATTTTGCCTACAATGACGAAAACACAGTGGGTAATTTGATGTTTTACACTATATGTTTTTTTAGTTTGCCTCCTTTGAATTCTGAGAGTTCTTGATTGCCTTAATACTGGATGAATCAAAATTAGTTTTATTGAATCTATTCACTTTCTGATGATTTTAATCCAAAATTCCCATTTTTCAATCGAAACCCTCAACAATTTCAATTAATTTCTCCAATCAACAACGTCACTGTGAAGCTCAAATTCAAATAGCAAATGGTCGATAAAGCAGTATCGTTCCAATGCCGAACCATTCCACAAATGAATTTGACAGTTCGATCAATTCATCCGTCAATGTTATTGTTGTGTCGGTGTATGCGTGTGTTGTGCCCATCACATCGTTGTGCAGTACTGTTGTTCAGTCGAAAGTGTGCATTCCATAGTTGTAAACCCCAAATACATCATACAGGCACATCAGTGTGGTACGAAACGTCACCAAGTGTTCGCATTAAATGGGAAGAAAGAAAAAAATCACACAGAAAAAAGACAATTACGTGTTTGTAAATGAAGTAGAAACAAACAACAAATAAATAAACCGTGTGCAGAAATACGGGGAAAAAACACAAATAAAGTTAGCTGTTTCATGAGAGAAAACATTCTTCAGAGCGTTTTTTCGTCTTGATTTCACCAATTTTCTTAAACGATCGAAACAAAATGGGCATCGCAACGTTTCAGCACCATTTATATTAGAAAAGTGTCATTTTATGATTGAAAGAAGGAACAAAAAAAATAACAAAGCAAAATTTAAAGAACCTGACTACTGTGAGCAAAAGCTGTGTCGTTTATGTGTGCATGCTATCATGAATTCATAAGCGATTTTGAATTAGCATTTTATGCAAATTCAATTCAGAATTTATTAATGTAGTCACAATTGAAGTGAGTGTGTTGCCTGTTGTTCTAAAACGCTACAAACATAAAGTGTGCCGCGACTCGCGACAAAAAAAAACGGGAGAGCAGACGATTCTGGCTTTTATTTACTTTTTCGGAGAAATTTGCACACTCCAGTTGGATTGAAGGTGGTTTTTTATTTCGTCGTTTCATCTCCAACATTCTCTTTGACATTAGCGACGAGTGTGCGAATCAATTTACATGGTGCCCGTTAATTGGCTGCTGTTTACTCGAATAGACATGCAAAATGCTACGATTTATCAAAAACGCAGGTATGAAAACGACAAATTAATGTACTGCGGTGACAAACATTCAGTTTTTTGTTCTCATTTTTTTCCCTCTACTTATGAAGAAAGTTCCATGTTTTTTTTAGCATGTGTGATTTTTTTCTCTTGCAAAATGTGCAATGCACGTCTTTACGTTTAATGCGCTTTTGCGCGTCTTTTTTCCACTTTGTTTGTTTTCATTCGGTGGTTATGCTGTCGCTGCTGCTGATGATGATGTGATGTTGTTGCTATTATTGGTGTTGTTGTCACATACACGCACAGACGACGAGTAGAAACTCATCCAACTACTTTACGCGTATCTTTTCTTTTTTGCTTCTCTCCAGCCAACTAATGCGTTTCTCATCTGTATTTTTTGTAGGTCGCAACAGACCCATCGTCAAATCACCGTCGTTGAACATCGAACGTAGTGATGTCACCGACAGTGTTAATCAGTCGCAGGGCGGCAACGATCAACAACTACTCACTCACATCGAACAACTCATCTTAAACGATGAAAGTAAGTATTGGATGGCTTTTTGTTTGTTTGACGAAGTGTGAACAGTGGGTTTTTGTGTGGAAATGACAAGTTTCGATTTTATGAGACATTTTTGATAGAGACAATTCTATTTCTAAGAACGATTTTTAAGGGGAATGAGTATTTTTGAATGAATTTTGACGTTTTTGAGAACAACTCAATCAAATTGAGAATTTGTTTGTCATTAACACGGTCGTCGACATTTTTAGATGCTTTTAGAACAAATAGTTTTCAGCTGAATATTTACAGTCTTTGTTGATAAGTTTCTTGTTTGACAGCTACAACAAGCCAATGGTTTCATGAAACTAATTTGTGGATTCAATTGAAATAACATACTATAGTATGATTTCTATAGGAATCAATTGTGTGCAATTTAATTTTATTACCTTTATAAGAGGTTGTTTTTATCTTCTTTTATTTTTATAAATTTTTGGCGAAATTTACGAGCTTTTTTCCTTCGAACCACAAAATTCTCGTGACTCAACAACAAATTCTTCTGAATGTTGGAAAATTTCAATTGGTTTGATATTTTTTCGTTCTAAAATTAAGAATTAGAATCTAAATTCTCATTTCTCAGCTTATTTTTGATGAAAATTTTAAATTATTTCATGAAAGATGAAAAAAAAATCCCACTCTGACCTCGTTAACTTTTGAAAAACTACAAAAAATACAATTAAAAATTCACTTATCAAATACTAATTTTTCTCTCTCTCCCATCTTTCCTCCCCACAGATGACCTCGATGTGGAGATGGTATCACCATCGACGAAAAATATCACGCGAATCGTGAGCGATCGGAGTTGTTTGTGTTATTTTGTGCAGTATTTGGAGCAAAAGTCAGCGTTGCCTTTGATTCGATTTTGGTTGGATGTGGAGAGCTTTAAATCATCGGCGGAGCAATGTGGTCAGCATCGGAATCGTATAAACAAGCGTACGAGTGTAAAGTCTGCCATCGGTCGAAGTGTATCGTTGGATGGAATGGCAATGCATCGTGATGATTTCTACAGTGCATACCATGATGAGATCGACGAGCGAAATGAAGTGAATCTCAATGAGTTGCCTTCGGAACGTGACAATGGTGACGGGAGTAGTGATGCGAATTCCATGACAAATTTAAGTGATATTTATGAGCGTAACGATGACGAACAGTTGGAATCGTTGTCAATGGACGAGGATATGGGTGCACAAAAGATATTGGAAAATGGGCGAAAGAGTGCAACTGGAGCGTCATCGCATGGTGATGAGACTGAATGTGAAAAATCTGGTGCGGCTTCAAAGATGCCAGCAACGGTGACAGCGATGACGGCATCGCTAACCGTCGATGCGATTCGAATTTTCAAAAAATACTTGCTCGCTGGTGAATTGACTAGTCTTGTGCGAATACCAACGAATATCCTATCACAAATCTCACTGGCGCTGTGCGTTCAAAATGATGACACTGCCAAAGGCATCGACGAAACGGACAAACATTCAAAGTTGAGCATATCCAGCGAATCGATACCACTGTCAACGTCACAATTGGAAGAGAAACATCTAATCACCGTGTTCGATGAGGTGCAAGCATTTATTTTGGATTATTTAGACAAATTGTACACAAGTGACTTCCTCGAGAGTGCATTCTACTATCGATTTTGTATAGAAAACACGGGCATCAATCTCAAGGTCACCGACATTCTCTACAATGAGTTGGCCCTGTTTTATTTTATGGAATTTTTAGAAGTGGAAAATAAGCGCCAGTATTTGGATTTTTGGTTAGCAGCCATGAATTTTAAACGACAATTGGATACACCGATTACATTTGATGACCTGGATAAAGAATCAATGGACGGTGTAAATGATTGCGGTACAATTGAACAAAGCCAAAACGATGCCTTGATTTTGTATGAAAAGTATTTTTCGCTGCAGGCCACGTGTCCGTTGCGGATGTCGGATCGGGTACGGTTTCGTGTTGAAGAGAAAATCTGTTCGATTGATGATTGTGAACCGATTGCACACTGTTTTGATCTTCCGTTAGCAATAATTGAGCGATTTTTAAGTGAGAAATTCTTAAGACCATTCGAACGTTCGCCACTTTTCTACAAATACCTTGCGGAATTGACACAAAAAATGGAAGCCATGACCAACAAAACAACGCCCAAAACTATCCAAACAAGTAATTCCGATAGTGAAACGCACAATAGCCGAAAATCAGCACAAAAAGATTTTGCACAAACAATTTCCGCGAAAAATACATTGCTTGCTATGGAAAGTGTGAAGAAACGGACTCATCAACGCATTAAATCCTCCGATATGTGCATCGATTCACGTCAATTACACGATCCGGATCTACTGTGGCGACGCAATTCAACCGGTGGTGCACTGAAATTTGGCCATGTCAACGAAATGGGACGCTATGAACGGGATTACGATATGACACCCTGTGATAAAACCAATGGTCACGTTTCCAATGCCAGTGGCGCAAACATCGATGCTAATCAAATCATCCAAAACACTGGCAATAAAATCAAACGAGCCGTTCGCAAACTCGTTCATATGCCCGAGCAGTGCATGCAAGAGGAGATCGCCTGGCAAATGGCCGAAATGATTGTTAAAGATATCACTAGCATTACACTACAAACGAACCAAGTTCCAAAAGAAACGTTTTAACACAACTCTCTTTTTTTTCTGTGCAAAATGCAATCTCATTTTGTTTTTTTTTTTGTTTTTTTTTCTGTGCAAAGATGATAATGATGATGATATTATTTAGTGAATTTGAATCACTGAACCAAACGACAGGAATTGTTTATTGACCCAGGATACATGTATAAGAAGAAAAAAACAATACATTTTGTTATGAGAGATCTGAGCAAATATACAGATTATATTTAAATTCTTTTTTTTCCGTTTAAATACTTTGGAGCAAGTCAGTGTGGTCGGGTGGCGATGAGCGAATGAGATTCAAGCCAAACAACACATTTTTTTTCAATTCTTTTGGATATTGGACCAGAATTCATTAAACTACCGAATTTATTTGTTTTTTTTTTATTCGCCATTTTCATCATTTTTGGACTCTTTTTTATTCGCCAATCGCCACTCACCCATCACGTCTCTCATTTTAAAATTCAGTTTATATAACTATTGTAAATTATTTTCGTTACTGAATTACAAATAAATTTTAACAAAAAAAAAATCTTAGAAATTAACATTTAATACAAAGAAAATTAAAAACCGTTTTTTTTTATTCCGAAAATTTGGCTTAAAAATAATTGAGCTATACATCTTTTTACAGATTAAAATTGCTTCTTTGGTAGTGATCAAATTGTTTTTTTTTTTTATTTAAACTTCATTCGCCGCTTGATATGGACCATGATAATCTTTTATTATGTAGAAACTGTCGATTATGGCACCTTCCTTGTCGTCAGACACTTGCTCAAAGTACAAGTGCGAACGATTGTACGCCTTCATTCTGGTGTAGCCATAATCCTGGAAGAGGTAAGAGAAGGAAATTAGAAGTAATTTTAGAATTTTATACATAAAAGGAGAATTTTCTCGAGAAAATAGATAGAAGATCTTTTAACGGTCAATTTTTGTTCACCCAGATCAAAATTGTTTTTGTTTTTTCAATAAATTTTTATTTATTTATTGAAGAAAATAATTTTGAGTGGAAAATTGAAAAAAAAAAACAATTGAAAAACGGACAAAGTTTGGAACTAAAACAAGAAAATTTAGAAGAAAAAAATTTAAAAAGAAAAAAATCAGAACAAAGCAACGTTTACATTAAGGCTAAGAAGCAATTTCAGAAAATGTCTAAAAATTTATTTCAATTTTTTTAATGAAACACTTCTCGTTTGTTGAAGAAATTGTGAAGGAAAAAAATTCAATAACAAATCATAAATTGAAATAAATTAACAGAAAATGTCGAAAAGAAAATTTAAAGACAACAAATTCATAAAAAACGATAAAAAATTAAAAAAGAGAGAAATTAAGAAATGAATTTCATTAAAAATCATTGATAAAAAAAATTCTAATGAAATTTCGCAAAATTCGACTTTAAATTCGCATTGAATCACATTGCATCACACAAGCTCACCTGACTATGAAAAGCGCTCCAGTTGGGAATTTTCTTTAAGAATGGTTCACGGCCTTCTTTGCAACCAGCTGATCCCGTCACTAGGTGCACTGGAGCCTTTGGATTTGTATATGGTGCCTCATAAGACCCATTTTTGACCATGTAATCGTAAATTGGCCAAAGACGTTCATAGCTATGTTCGTGTGCCCAGATTTCGACATCAACACCGTACTGATAGAAGAGTTCCTCCAGACCAAAAAAGTGTGTGAACGGTAAACCAACGCGAACTAATGTTTCCAAATGCGTACAATCGTCTCCGTTTTCATTACTGCAGTACATCGGCCGATGACCGAACGTAATGATCCATGGTCGGAGTTTTCTGTGAAGAGAAATTGAGAAATTGATATGAATAAACGTTACTATTGATGTAAATCAACGTTTGGAATCCCCAATTGTGAGTGTAACAAACCTGTTCTCTGGTTTATTAGCTTCGATGAGGTCTTTCTCAAGCCATTCGTATTGGTTGACCAATGTTTTTATGCCGTAATTCATGAAGTAGTAAACTTCAGTTGAGAATCCGACGAAATGGACTGGACCGAGATTAAAGCTGTACATCAAATTCTCGGTTCGATGTGGCATTGAAAAGCGGGCTCGGTAGTTCGAGAAATTGCTGGAAAATGGAAAAAGATGTTCGAAACTAGTTAGTAAGTAAATAGAACGAAAAATGCATGTAAAACAAAGGATTTTGTCCAAGGGAGGACGATTCTCAGAATTTCGCCTTGAAAAAGTTATTCAAAAAATCTCTCGTGGTCACAAATGGAAAATGAAGACTCACTATCGTTCCTCATGATTGCCGGGCACAACCATATACGGCAGATAGGCTGCAATTGGTTCAATTTGTCGCATAAATTGATCTCCAACCAGAGAATTATCCGAGTGCATATCATAGGCAAAATCGCCGACATGAATGATTGCATCGTACATTTGTCGTTGAGATTCGCCTTGAAGTCGTGGCAGTGATTGTGCATTTTCATTGCCCATATCGCCAAACAGGGCTATATGCGGTGACCAGTCGCTGTCGGTTCGAGGCACAACGAACGAGAATTCTGCTGACCATCCCAATTCACTTCCACAGTGATAAACATAGCGCATTTCCGGCGTTAAATCTGATAACAAAACCTGAAATGACGCAAAAAAAAAGTTTTAAAAAAATAATTGAGCATTCTAAAATGAGTCACTAACCCGATGAATATACTGCGTGTGTTTGGCCGGTCCACCGTCGACAAATTTCTCGGTTGTACCTGTCGCTTTCAAAATAAGTCCATTGATTCCATACTCAACGATCGCGCCATTTTCACCAACATCGCTCATTGTTGACCACGTGACAACGATCTCGTTCACATTTTCTACAAAGAATATGGATCAAAACAAAAACAGCGCAGAGAGATTAGGTCAAATTCCATTCATTCTGTTTACACAAATGGTTGGCTGGGCATACCACCGAATGCAATGTGTATCTGTTGCGGCTGATAATCAAATACGTCGTCGATTCCCTGATCGTGCATTGCACTTGCCATGCATAACAAATGAATCACGATCCATTGTAAATGCATTTTTATAGCCTGTGGGCGTTATGGGCTGTGTGTTGCACTTTGTTTCCAAAACAATCGCTTGAAGCTGCTACTGAACACCGATCTTCTCTGCAAATATAAAATTTTCAATCAAAATAAAACCATATAACATGCGAATCAATGCAAATAATCATCTCATTGTACTCAATTCAATGGTTCATGTTCAATTGACACCAACAGTAGCTAGCTGTTCCTTTTTACTGGAGTGAGAGAGATGAAGCGGAAAATGAATAACATGAACGCTTTATTTAGACCGGTTGAATTTGAATAAGGCTTTGTAAGACATGTTTTTGTGTGTAGTTTTGTTTAAAACCTTTTTTTTCCTTTTTTTCTATGTTCAACATGAATTGAACTTTGTTTTCTAGGCTTTTTATGATTTTTTGACTCATTTTTTCAACTCCAGGTTATTCCATTTTTTTTCTCTTTATTTTTTAACTCGAATTTTTAAATTTTAAATGTTTAAATATTTTTTATATTTTGATTGTTTTTTTTCATTTAGAAAATCGTTCATGGTTTCAATTAAGGGAAGCTCACAAACTAGGTTTTAGGACCTATGTTTTTTCTTTCAGAAAAAAAATTAAAATTAAAAAAATATCGAAAAAAAATAAAAATAACATAAAGTAGGAAAAAAGGCCGAATCATTTCAAACTTGACTGAAAAATGATTTTAAAAAAATAAATAAAAATGGAATATTTTCACGCCCACCATGAATGTGCGAAAAAGTAAAAATAAACTCGAAGATTAATTTCATTTAATTGTGCCACGATTTACGTTTTTGACGCAGAATTTATTTGTGGCAAAAATTGTACTATCGCTAATGAAAATGGGAATGCAGAAGTGTTTGAACTGAAGCACCACATGAAATTTATTTCTTAAAAACGCAACATGAATCGTCGCTTCGATAGAAATGTAATATGAATAATGTGAATTGTGAATATAATTTTCCGTATTTTCCGCGAAAATTATAAGAGATGACAAAATGTTATCTTGAACAAAAGCTATAGAATTGGTCAAGTCCTAAAACTTCGCTGAACACACTAACTTATTATCTCTCATCATTTTCGCGGAAAACACAAAAAACCATATTCCAAATTCCCATTTATCAAGTTACGTTCCTATCGAAGCGACGATTTATGAAACGTTTTTAAGAAGCAAATTTCATGTTGCGCTTCAGTTCAAACCCTATCCCATTTTTACTATCAACAACACAATTCTAATGGCAAAATTATAGCTTTCGACTTGTTCTATCTCAATGATTCACTAAATTGATAGTTCCATGATAGAACGTCCATTCCATTTTTTTCTCAGCAGTAAATTGCCTCCAGCGATATTGCGATACAGATAAAAATCGACTCTTTTTAACAGTGATAACTATGATGAATTATAATTTATCACAACATTAAAAATCCAAAGAATGGATTCAAAAGGTAGGAAATAGGTAAAAATGGGAATCATATTCCAAAGAGTTGAATAGGAATCATATCCAGAAACTGAATCCCTCTTTTTGTCTCACACAATAATACCTCTTTCAAATTAAATAATAAATTCACGGTGAATGAAATAAATTACCACTTCCTTGAGTAATAAGTGTGAAAATGTCAAGAAGAAATGAAAAAAAGTGCACTTGAATTCAGAGACAATGGGTTTTTGTCGCCATTGAAAGAGATTCAATGTTTGCATCAAGTACAATGAGACCGGTGGTATGAATATAGCTAGGGGGATTTAACTACGTGAAAACTTGTAAAAAAATGATATAAACGCGCACGAAATTGTTTCATTCACCAGAGAACTTGCATGATTCCACTCAGTTGACAAGTTCCGTATTAAAACAACATGCGCGAACTTGTGCGAGTTCGTGTGCAAACATGAAGCTGGACGATGCGCACACATCAGTCGTTCCATTTATTATATCTATCTGGATTAACTTTTTCTTCCAACACTTTCTCCAGCTCTTTAAAAATATTTCCTTTGTCCATTTTATAATTATATAAATCTTTGAACTTTTGGAAAGGATGTGAAAAATCTTTATACACGTAAACAACCGATTTTTAGTTTGTAACGCGTTTTAGTTGTCAAATAACAACTTGAAAAACGCGCAAAACCATAAAGAAACTTGTGTAAACTTGTGACCGTGCGCGTCAGTACGTACAACGAACGCGTCGAACTTCCGCGAATCAAGCAAACTGGCAGAAAACATGCTGAACTCGTAAGAGTTAAATTCCCCTAGGAATATAGCCGGAAGTTATGCATTTAGTGCAAGAAACACAAAAACTATCATTTCATCGTAGAAAAACAAAGGAATTGTGAATAGAAATCTGAAACCATGCATACTGACTGGTACCTAGACCATAGTCGTGACCTACGTATGGACAACAGAAATCATAGCTTATGGTAGCAAATTTAACGTTTGAATCTCAAATTAAACAAACATATCATACTACACTCTACGATCAAATTTTATTTGTCTCACGGCAGAAAGTCTCTCACGAAGTCTGTGATGTTTGTCAGCCATAGACTCTGCTATTCAAAAGACACATCGGAAAAAGCGAAAAGACTCTCCAATTCAAAAGACACCGTAAAAATGGATCAAATTGCTTTGTTTTTCTCTTCTTTTCATCGTCTTAAACTGAACTTGGCACTCTAATGGTCGTTTGAACTATAGCCAAATCGGTTGTTTTGCATACGAAAGTGTAATTATGATTGAAATGAATGTGTTTGTTCCCACCATAACAAAAAATATAGGTCAATATTTTGTTGAATAACTTTGTTTAAATACAAATCAAAACGGGTTTTCTTTCATTCTTCGGCAAAAAAAAAACGTCAAAAGAAGCACAAGAATATGAATAAAATAAAAAAAATGAAAGAAAAATGGAGAAAAAAATTTAAAAAATGAAAAAGAAAAATAAAAAACTTTATCTCTCTTAGGCACAAAGCGAATTGCGAAGAAGCAATAAAATCCAAAGACAATAGTCGATAATATTTTGTTGTAATATGCAACTGGATCATATTGTGCAATGGAAATAGCAATAAAATTTCCAAAATGACACGCGAAAATAAGGTGAAAAATGAAATTTAATCCATGCTAATCGAGTAGATAAAGTGAATTGTAATGAGCCGGTTTTAAAGCGTTCATGATTATTCATAAATAGAAATGAAGGTCAAAAAACATCCACTTATTAGTTATTTATGAATTACGGTACGTACCCGTCAACCTATTGATTTAAAGCGTCGAATAAGCTCGAATTGTTGTGTGAAGCTGAACACACGAATTGACCGAAAAGCGACGACGACCAACCGATGGTCAGTTGTCCCAATGAATTTTTGATAACACAACAGAAGCCAAATCCGATAATTTGTGCCGATTTTCGGCAATGATCCGAAATGACCGAAAATGACAAATTTTCAACAATTTTTCAACGAATAGGAACTCTTAACTAAAACTTTAAACCAACACGGGAGCATGAATCGCACAAAACCCACAACAATAAAAACAAAATTATCACATGCACAAATTGCTAGTTGTAATAGCGAGCGATAGCTTGGCAATTGTAAAATGAGGTTTCCATCAAATGACGCACTTCACTTGTCTTCAAAATCAACAGATTTTGTAAAAAAAAAAACTAAATGAAAACTTGGTTTTCTATCAAAGAAATTGCACTAGAGAGAGAGAGAGAGAATTGATATGGTTTTCAAAAGCATTCAATTGAATAAATATTATTTGTGTAAATTGTTTTCTTCTACCAATGTGACTGATAACGAGAGCAAAGCAGTAAAAAAACCACACACAATTCACAGTGTGTTTCTGTGAAGAAAGTCGCGTGTGAACAATAACAATGGTTGTGTGTTGACTAGTTGTTCAGAGGCTTGTGTCGATAAAAGCAACAAAAACAATTATGTCTTTGCTGTCATTCCAGTAAATCAGATGATCGCCGTACCGTGTGTAGCTGTCATATTATGGTGGTGTGTACACACGAGCTGCGCACTATTTTTGCCAGTTGTGTTTGGGGTCAAAGGCGCGCGCTCTGTTTTGAATATATTTTTTCTACGACGAAATTTCACATGATTTCCAAATTTCCTGAGTATTTTTTTTGTTGCTGCAAAATGTCGAACAAAAGGTGAGACGAAACGATTCGAAAGACGAAAATTGATGCCCAAAGAGGTGTAATTAAGGAAATTTGCATAATCTTCGACGGTGAAATGTGTTATTCAGACCGCTTTGACTCAATACAACCATCAATTTTTATCGAATTTCCAAAGAAAAATGTGAATTTCTCATCTTTTGTTTGGAATCAAATTCAACACATTAACTTCTTTCATTGTGAATTGGTTTCATTTCTTTCGGAAATTTTCGACTCTATTCTTCCCAACAATACAAAAGTCTGATTTGATACAGCAAATCTAATGGATATCGTACATTCCCCTCGTAAAACTACACCATTTTACTCACAGATGTCGCCACATTCTTCGTTCAACTTCAATCCATAAAAACCAATTGAACAATACAACACACACACACACGCACGCACACATGCAATTGTGATTCGTGTTAAAAATAGAGTGAGACCTTCGTCGAAACATCGGTCATTATTTACTGGGAAAAAAATGCATTAGTGGCCGCTTTTTTTTGTTTGTTTGTTACAAAATCGCTGCTTATCGCACTGCATGTCTAAATATAAATTGCATTTCAAGTGGCTCGTCTGTTGCGCTGTAATAATTAAGTGATTAAGTTGCTTTTTGTTGTGGCTTTGATTGGTTGTGTATAAAGCAGCGTGTGTGTATATATAGTGAATGCATTGCCGATTCGATGCCATGTAAATATAAACAAAAAATGTGGTTTTTTCCAGCGCATTTGCGATCTCTATGGCAACGCATACTCTCATTCGACTACTACATTGATGTGACGCTGAACTCTGTGTATCGCGTTCGCTAGCGCACGAGCCCACATATGATGCTCTCGGCTGTCTCGCTCCGGTTTTAGTGTATTATGTGTGTAAACTTTTTTACTGCTGCTGCTGCTGTCGATGTGTATATGCGGCAGTTCAACACCAAATAAGAGTGAGTACCCATCATTGTGCCATCATCATCATCGGATTCGGTCACCGTAAACATACAAAATCAGAACCGTAACACCAGTCGACTTCGCTGGATGCGTGAACGTAACGTGTGTCAATCAGATCGCTTCTTTTTTTTGTAGTGTGTAGAGAAAAGGTCTTTGGTTGTTTGGCGTTGTTTTTTTTTATGGTGCCTTATTTTCGATCGAAATTGGTGTTTTATTGAGGAAAGACGTGTTTTGATTGATACATTGTGCAAGTGTTTGGAAATTTTATGGAAGAAATTTATCATCACTGGATTTTAACTAGTAATTCTTCAACATTTGGAATGAAAAAGATTGATTATTTGAACGGATCGAAATTTGGCATTGGGAAGAGTAAAGCTATTGAAAATTTTTGAATTTTGAGTAAAAAAGTGTACATTTTGAATTAAAATATTTAAGTTTTGATTGAAAAGGTTCAAATTTTTGGAATCAATCATGTTTTTAAATCAATGTGAATCATGTTTTCGAATTAAAAAGTTTGTGTTCAGAATTGCTGTTTAATTCGACCGAACGATATAGTGTTTCAAACAATCAGCATTGTGCACTGTGCTGACAAGACTCTATAGCTCTTTACTGAAGTCTGATGTGTGTTCTTCGTTTAATCGGAGGATCTAAAGGCAATATTAAGTGATTATTGAACGACAAAGCGTGGCTTTGTGTGGTATTTGATGAAAGGCTGCATCGCCTGCTGTTTGTGTAAGCGTAAGTGCAAAGTGTATGACATTTAAAGGTCCCATCTATGGTATTTTTTTATCATAATTTCAGATGACATTCGAGCTAAACGACCGCCTCAAGTCGCGATTTCCGAACGATATTTGTTATTTAATATATAAGAACATTTAATTTGGTTTTTGTTGAGGAATATTTGGTAATTTTTCGAAAAAAAAAGAGTGAATAAAATGTGGAAAAAATCGAATTCAGCTCAGAAGAAGTAAAAAATAACGCTTGGTTACTACAGTCAACACTGTAGAGATGTTGAGTCAACATTGTTGACTAAGAAAAGAAGCGGAATTATTACCATTAGTGCACATATGAAGCGATTACATAAATTAGTTGATTGTTGAATAGAGCTCTAAAGAGTAGTCAGCTCTCAGTAGGTAACTCACTCTCAATAGAATCCCAAGTAATCGGCTTAAAGTGCCTGCAGAGACGTGAGTCGGTGTTCAATAAGTGGATTTAATATATATATATATCTACTTGATTTGGAACGATGAACTCTTGCCGTACGTGTCATATTTTGATGTATATGCGTTGTATGCAGCATACCCTGTATGCTATTTTGAAGATTTCACTTAAAACGGTTTCATTTGAAATCAACGCGACACTTCCTACTTAAGTGAGAAAATGGTTTGTTTCCGTTTCAAGACAATTGTGGTTCGTCAATGTAAAGAAATGAAAATCAATCTTGTCTGCGCGACAGCAAAACTCTCCATCGGGAGAAACGAAACGAGTGAAATAAAAAAAAAATGGACCGAAACAAACAAGATTCCATGCGTTCACATTCTTCACAACTTCCATTCGAAACACCAAATCTGCATGAGAATCAGAGTACAAATAATGACTTTGATTATAATATATAGAAATTCGCGGCCAGTTTCATTCACATCGAATTTGTGAAATTCCAAATGCGACGCAAACAAAAGACCATCATTGAAAAGATAAATAGAAAGAAAACAAGAGATTGGGCACACAATGGAATTTCGGCACCACTGCCGAAAGAAAAAAAAAACCGTCCAAAAATAATCCATTTTTTCTCGTGATTTTCATCATGCATGCATAAGGCGCACACTCAATTCCACTGTGCGTGCTGATTTATCTGTTCAACGAATCTAACTATAACCACTCACTCGGATGCCCTACAGTTTCTTCTGCTTTTGCTTGAGACAAATGCGTAGCAGCAAAAGGAATCAATTAAAGAGTAGAAAACGTTAGAGAGAAAGAAAATTTTTGCTCCGCTTAAAAATATGCACAAGAATCAACGATAACGGAACCGTTGTACGCCATTATACTTCTGTGTGTAATGGGAGAGAGGGATTGAGAGAGAGAGAGAGAGAGAGAGAGAGCGCGGCTCGGTTATCGCAGTTATTTGGGCCTTCTCGAGAGAGTCGTATTGAGTAATGTATTGTTTTTTTGACTCTGGAGATTGCCTTCGCTGATATGTACATTCGATCGATGACTACCGATCCATTTAAAGCAAATACCCATCATTATTCATTCCGAATTGACGAAGAAGGTGAAGACATGTGTTTTGTTCACAAGAATGTTTCAATGTATGAGGTTCGTCTAGGAATCGTCGATCGAACAAAAATGGGTATTTTGAACTCTCTGCACCGGTTTCGGCAATTGTGAATTGCGATGCCAAATATTCAGCATAAATTATGACACAATAAAAATCAAAGTCAAGTGATCAAGCAGTACCATATGGACAGGAGTGAAGCAAAATGAACGAAAATGTTACAATTTGAATGGGAATGATCGAAAATGAGCTAAAATGGATGGAAACGACTGAAGATGAGCTAAAAATAATGAAAACGATTGTAAATTGAGCCAAAATTAGCTAAAATGAATAAAAATAATTGAAAATGAAATAAAATAGGTGAAAATGAGCGAAACTAGATGTAAATGAGCTAAAATATGTCAGAAAAATCGCAAAATGCATAAAAATTAATCAAAATGAACACAAATTGGAACTAAAAAACAATTTATCTAACAAACTTTGTTACCGCAAAGGTAATAATCGAGTAAAATACCCAAAAATAACCCAAAAAGTGCTCCAAACACGAATGAAAATGATCATAGAAACTCGTGTTAACAAAACTGTTCATCGTGTCGATGTCTAAAAATGTCTTCGAATCGGTAAACTTCAACCGAAATGTGGAAGTGTTGATTTTTACGACATCTATTTATTGGCTCCCGAGTCAAAATATTTCGACCCACAATATTTATAGGCAAAACCGCTATTTCGATAAGACATTCCAAAAACGACTATTTCTATAAATTGACATCGTTGAACTCAACTGTGAGTGGAGTGAAGTCGACACCTAAACCGATGGTAGAATTCAAGGTTTGAAATTGAAGCGCATCGGCGCGTAACCACAAAACCCGAAACGATTTTTCCAAAGTAAAACGCTTCAAGTGTAACATGAATGTTCACTTTTAAGAGAGACAACAGCAAAAAAAAAACGAGTACTTTTTTATTGCTGGCGGCTGCGGCGGGTTCGAATTGACAAGTCGTATGCAAATGAAGCTATTAATGCCACATTCAATCAAATACGGTGGCAAAAAATGTGTCTGCCGTGTTTTTTTCCGATGCAGTTTCGGAAATGTTGTAAACTTTATATCCATGCGATAGAGACACCAGCAGAGAGAAAGAGACATGTGATAGGCATTGTCTGTATTATCTCTCTTTCTCTCTCTGTCTGTGTGTCTATCAAACAGAGTGAAAAGCCAACACAAAAAGAGTCAAAAAAACCATTTAAACTATTGAAAGAAAGAGAAACATGCAACCGAATAGAAAACAAGCGTTTGCATTTGCATTAAAAACCAGAAATCGACGGAATGGCTCGTAAATTAAATTGTTGATGTTCATCAACCAGCGACAACCTCCATTATACGCACGAGTCAAAGTTGGAGAGAAATGACGTGCAATGGTGCGGAAAAACACACACTGGGCACACGGAGGCTGCAAATGATTTTGATCACGATGAGTGAAATCAGGAATTCAACGAGACAATTAACCAGATGCATCTTGTCTGATAAAACAATGGTGTGCGGCAATGAGAGTGTGCAATTAAACTGGCAGAGATTATGCGAAGAATGATTAAGTTTTAAGTCCTCTTGTTTGAGTGGGTGGAAATAATCAGCCACTTTTGCAACAATAGATTCAAGATTGCGCGTCGTATGTATTTGCTGAGCCCAAAGAGATAACCGCGTCTCTTTGTGTATCGACAGTTGGAAAAATGCAGACGGAAGCTAAATCGCGATTATTTTCTATGCATACAACGCCATTTTTTCGTTTGTTTGCTGTATTCGCAGTTTATGTCTGAATTCAATCTTTGTTTGCTGCATTCGTATTTTGGTTTGAATTTAACAGTTTTTGCATTCGCAGTTTTTGTTTTCTACATTTTTGAATTGCAGATGAGTTTATTCACTAACAAAAAAACTGAACGAGGAAAAAAAAATCATCGTGTCGACCCAGCGAAATGCTCTTTTTCCCGAATGGAAGCAAACAAAGAGCGAGGAAAAAAACGCTACACTGCAATTATTATGTAAGTGAGAGAAAAAAAGTCTCTCGGCAGCAACAGAGGTAACAGCAGCAAACCAAAATACTCGCACGGTATAGATTTCGTGTGAGGCAGAAGCCTCCACATTTCGAATAGAGAGCGATAGAGAAAAGTCGGCGAGAAAACAATGCGCGCACATGCAAATTCGTGCGCTGCCGCCACCACCTCAAACGTATCAATTTACCGTCAAAATCCAAGTATAATGAAGCAGTCCAATTGATGGAACAGGTCTTTCTTTCTTTCTCTCTCTCTCTCTCTCTCTCTCTCCCTCTCTCTCTCTTTGACTCGATTTCCACCATTCCGTACCGATCGCCTCACGAAATACCGAGAGAAAAAAACATCCAAGCATCGCGCTCACAGTTCATTCGTGGGTGAACTGTTCTGGCATTCGGACACAATAACAACAACAAAATATATTCAGTTGTTTCTAGTTGGCTTTTGTTTTGGTCGGTAAGAATAAATAGTAACGTAGACTTAAACACAGTGGCAGCAGCGGATATGGCAAGCAGCTAAATGAGAGCATATCAAATCACAACACCGGAACGAACTAAATATTTTTTTTTTACTTCTGTTGTTCTGTCGTCGTCTCATTCTGCCTCGGTGTCGCGGTCTATCATTCTTTCATTCTATTGCTCTATGAGTGCTCTTTGCCTCATTCTCGCGCTCTCACTCACGTCGTGCTATTTCTCTCATTCTCACCAGTGATCTCTTCCACTCATTTGCTATCCCATCGCTCATTCTAGCCTCTTCTAACTAATTTCAACTCGTTCTCTTCAATCCATTGGTCCGCACGCAATACACATCACAGTGACAAATTTCCAGAGCGAGGCTACTCTGTTTGGTATTCGCACAAAAGCCGCACAATTCAATTCAATTGAAATGACCATGTAGGCGATAGAATACAATGCAAACAATAGAATAACCAAATAGCAAAGCAAAATCCGCGATTGGGGCGGATTTGAGCTCTTTTTTTCTCTGTGTTTGTTATCAACGTTTGAAAAATTATCTCGCAACGAACATTTGCCCTTTTTTCCTTTGTACTCTCCATACTAAACAATTCAATCTGATTTCCATTTACAGATTTCCAAGTCATACCGGGTGGCATACAAAAGTCACATTCTCACCTACACACACACACACACACACACAAACGCTGGATTCGAGCTAAATCCAAAACAACAATCGATAAGTGCCAATTGCTTGTTATCGCAACAAATGATTAGACACAGCAACGTAGAAAGAAAAAAAGACAGCAACGACTACAATATAAATTCTTATCGTGTCTTTATCAACAACAACGACGACGACGTGCTCTGGCTTTAGTTGAAAAAATAAAACATCAATCGATCGATGAACGAACAAGAAAAATTACCTTACTATTTGTGAACTAAAAATTCTATCGTTGCGTGATCTTCTTATGACATGAACTAGAACTGCTGCAACATCAGCAGCAGTAAGAGAAATAAAAACCTGAATTTTTTCTTCTCTAGTTTATTCTGTGAGTACCGTAAATCGGAGTGTAGTGTTTGTGTATATGAAAAAAGAAACACCCGAACGGTGTGTAAAATTCCATTGCAGAGCCAACACAAATTGGATCCATCAAGTTTATGTTAACGGCCCTCTCCTGGTTTCACTTGCAACTTTAATAGATTCCCGATTCTTCGTGCTACAGTGCCGATCTCTTACTCTGGCTCTCTTGCTGCTGGATACGAGCACGAGCGCGAGCGCGCACATACACCTATTTTACAACAATCCAAATCGAATGCGAAAAACCGTAAATTATACACGCAACAATCCACATTGCGCTCTTCGGTATAGAAGTGCATCAAATTAGAAATAGTGTATTGAATATATGTGTTAAACGGGAAAATTGTCTATGGTATTTAGTTGTTTCTTCTGTGTTGTTGCGATTCTTTGTTTTTGTTTTTATTTTCGTTCTGGAAGTTTTAAAAGTGCGATATTTATCGATCGTTACAGTGAGTGTTTGGTGCTTGTATCGATCACATCGTTTGTGCGAAAATAGATAGAAAAATATCCATTTAGGAAACGAAAGAGTTTATCATTTGGTTTGAACGACATCGGAGTTATCATTGGTGTCGAGCGTAAAATAAACACTACAATAAAAAAAATCCAAGTGACGATAGAAATTAAGTAACATTCTTTGAACAATTCCGCAACAAATTCGATATAAAAGTTCAATAAAGTGATAAAAAAAACAACTGGTCGTCGTCGCCGTCATTGCCATCATTAGGCTAAATCAAATGAAAACAACGATACCCATTTTGCACGAGTGAGTCAAAGTGGAAATTCAATTAGAAAAATAGCAAAACACACATACACATCGATCGATATGGCTTCAACATCTAGTGCGGCGAATAGCCATTCGGAAATTCCGCCATGGAAAATGGAGTTGATCCAACGGAAGAAGAAACTAAGCACATTGAGCCCAACACAGCGTACCATTATGCAATATGATATCAACAACGATCCAAATTTCGGTGAGTTTAGCTTGCATATATGAAATGGTTTTTTGTTTTTGGTTTTTAATCACCGCCTGGCAATTACAATTTGAAATGGTAATTATCGTTACGTGAATGAGTCATTGTCTGACATAATTGATGGTAATTCACCGTAAAAAATGAAATATTTTTTTTTATCATTTCCATAGACATGGTTACGGAAATATACACACACACACACACACCAATTTTGGGCATGATGCAATTTTGCTAAATCGTCTAGTGTCTATGTCCGTGGACGGTGACCACGGTGTTTGCTATTCCATTCGTGGGCAAGTGTTGTCATGTTTTTGTATGCACGCCGACAGAACAAAAAGAAGAGAAAACACAAACAAATTCAAATTTTGGTCAGTCAGATACGTACGGCCTACGCGCGTTGCTGTATTGTGTGTCGTTGATACACATTTTTCGCTCTCTCTCTCTCTCTCTCTCTCTCTCTCTCTCTCTTCGGCTTAGAAACGATCGGCATTTGCATTCGAGGCAAGAACTCTCTCTTTCTGTGTGTCAATTTCAACGCGGTGCGGCGAGACCGAATCAATCTGTATACAGCGAAGCGCTTGTATGGGTGCGGACGACATAATACACAGTCGCTCACCCAAACACACACATACACGCGCATACTCACTCAATGGCCCGTCGCGTTCATGTCTCTCTGATTACAAACAACGATGTAGTGGTGTGTCTCGCACTATATTCTCGTTCTGTATTCCATTCTTGTCTCTCTTTTTTTTTTCTTCTCCCGTCCATTTCACTGGATTTCGTTCAGTTGCCGGCTTCATCACCATCGAATTACATGTGTTAATATATAGTTCTTTGTGATATTTCCGAGTGTCGCACACCTTAAAGCCATTGTGCGCTGTGTGTTTTATATTTTCTTCGGTTTCTTCATTATTATTATATTTTTTTCGCAACAAACAAACGCGTTTATGTTTCGCTAATGAAACCCAACTCAATCGATTCTTTGTTCATCTATTAGTTTCGTTTCAGTGTTCTCGTTTATCAATCTCATTTTTTTTTCCTGTTAATTATCTTCATTTTTTTCGGTGGTTGTTGGTTTTTTTTTTCGTTGAACGAGAAAAGAGACTGGAAGTCAACAGCAAGACTAAAATTATGTGGTAAATTATCGCTTCAAGTGGCTATGAAGAACCGTCTCATTTCTCAGAAATTGGATGACTTTTTTTTCGTTGGGTGTGATGTGATTGAGTGAACCGTGATAGTTTGTGAGTTTGTGCTTGTCTGCGTGTATGATAGAAAGAGAAAGAGACATGGGCGAAATTGGATTTTGTACAACAATGTGGCTTTATAGTTGAAGTTTACTGAAGTTGAACCAAAACTTGCTTGATATGGCGAATTATTTTCGTTGCGAAAACTAATCAAAACTTCAACTGCAGTCGATTCAACGTCAGAAGTTTATTTAATCGGATTTCGACGGCAATTGTTTAGTTCAGCAATCAAAAATGAACATTCATTGTAGTTTTGCACCGAGTTATTAAAGTTTATTTGAACAAGTTTACGAAAATTCTTTAATGAACTTGGTTGAAATCAAAGTTTATGGCTAAAAATGAAGTTTGTTGAAATCAGAGTTTAAAATCAAAAGAACAAATTTTGACAAAACTTGATCAAAAACGTAAAATGACGTCAAAAACCACAGAAAAAAGTGGTCGTTTCGATGAAAAGGTGGTTATAATAAAAACATGGTAACGGCAAACAAGACGAAATGGCCAAAGTAAAACTGATGGCAAAAAGGAAGAAAAAAAATGGCTTAAATTGTTTGAACATAAGGTCATCAAATGTCTATGGAATTAAAAGCCGCATCAAAGTCCACCGAAAATCGGATTAAATTCACGAAAAGAGATTCGCTTAAATCCTTCAAGACGTTTGACCATGTTCAAGTCGCTATTTCGTCCAGAATTCGCTAATTTTGATGAATGTTTTTTTGAATCCCTGTTTATTTATTCACACCAAAGCCAAACACACACCAAAAGAGAAAAAAGAAGAAGAAGAGAATCCTTTTGCGAACAAGTAAAACTACGAAAAAAAACAATCAAAATCCATCGAAAGGGTCTTTGCAAATCATGAAAAATTGTTAGTATTTACAAAAACAGAATCGTCGAATTCGATTCATTATTTATTTGTGCCTTGCTCGGCAGTCGTCAAAAAGAATGTGCTGACGCCAAAACATACACACCGTGCATATTCGATACGTTTCACGGCTATCAATCACATTCACTTCATGGCTTTTGCCAGTGCGACATTTTATTGTCAATGTTAACTCAATTAAATCATGAGAGGCCCATTCGACTTTGCATTCTCGTTTCGGGTATACGGTTCAGAGTCCATTGCACACGCATTTCAATTTTCGTTCGTTCTGTAACCACGACCTTTCCATCGAGTGTGTTTCATTTTGAAAGTAAAATCGTAAAAAAGAACGTTTCCATCAAACGTATGCATGGAAGAAAAACTGAGACAGAAAAAAAACATGGTTGTGAATCGATTGTTTGGCGAATTCCTGTTACGCGTGAATGTGATAGTGTGAGTGCGAAGCGATTGATATGAGTCAGGGTCTGTGTAGTGTTGTGCAGTTTTGGTTCCTTTCGATGCACACTCATACACACGCAATACGCGTACACCGCAGAAGAAAAAAAAACCCACCAGACGAAGCAGTAAATTCGCATAACAACAACAACAGCAGCGAAAATTGCATTTATAAACACATTTCGGTGCGCAGTGCAAACGAATCGTATGGTTTTTGTGTTGCTGAAACGCACACAATGTCAATATTTGAATTAGAATTTTCGGTTTGATGGTTCTGTGTTTGGTGCGAGGAGCACCCTTTGCATTTGTTGTTGCTGTCGATACTAGTTTTTGTTCGTCTTTTTTTTTGTGCACGGATGCGATAGCGCAAGCAAATCGATTTTGTAAGAGACAGCGGCAGCAGCAACAGCAGCAAGCAAGGAAAGACCGAATCATTTTAAATGCCAAACGCAACAAAAACCCGTTTCGGAAGCCAACACAACACACTCGAGTGACATATCATGTTCTGTGTGTCATAATTCATGCTAAAACGAATGATAACATGTATAGAAAATGCCACTGACTGTAAGTGAGCTCGACTCAATCAGCCTACTGACTAGGGACTAAGCCATTTGTTTGTTTATTTTTCCGTCGAACGATGCACATTGCGACAAGATTTGTAATTTTTTTTTCTTTCAATTGTGATAAATTCTTTTTTAGATTATTTTTTCCTCCTCCTTCTTCTTCTTCTTTTTGTAATCATAAAAATATTTGTTGATTTAATCATAAATTTATTTTAAATATTTGTTATCTATTTGTCGATAAAATAGCTAGGATTTTTTCTGAGAAAAGCGACAAACCATTTTATTGTGTTTCTTTTTTTTTTCTCCCGTTCCATTTTGTAGATAAAAGCCATTGCGATACCAATGGTATAGTTGCTTCCAAAGTGCACGATTATTCTTTGTATTCGACGTCGACGAATCTACTGAAATCCACGAGCCAAGTGAAGCACAGCACAATTCAGCACGTTAGCAATTCCAGCGGACGACAAATGGATGGAATCGCTGAAAATGGTAAAAAAAAACATTCCCGTATTCCGACCAATAAATTAATAAAAACAGTCTATCTGTCTCTCTGTGTTGCTCTCGCTCTTTCCACACTCTTTTCTTCTTCCACATAAACACAAACAGACGATTCACATCGAGAAAAGTGCTCGGATTTTTCTTTCTATTTCATTTCATCGCCGTTGTGTGTTTTCTTTTCTCTTCTCTGTGTCTTAACAGGTAATTCTGTGGCAGGTCATTCACATTTCCAGGCAGCAGCGGCTTCGACAACAACGACAACAACAGCTGCTGCAGCGATCATAAACGGCACCACAGCACAGCCAATGATGAGCGCATCACTTCCAGTCTCGGTCACAATTAACAGTGTATCGCCGGATGCGGCAACGCAACCGCCGTCGGATGCACACGAAGTGGGATCGCCGCAACCATCGATGCGAAAAACATTGGAAACAGCCAACGACAACAAATTCAAGTCAGCAACAAATCAGTTTCATTCCAGGCATGGCAGTGAACACAACACAACAATCAACGCCGATCAACAACAATCGTTCAGTTTAGTGAGTGATCGAAAGCAGCAATTAGAACACCTCACAATTGGAAAATGTACATCAACGCCAGCAGCAGCAGCAACAGCACCAGCAAATACTAAACCTGCTGCCACATCGCATTTAAATCAAAGTCTTGAGTCAGCCAAACAAAATCCGGTGGTGAAAAAGTTTTTGCAATCAAGTGACAAACGGAATAGTGCACCAAATTGGTTTCCATCGAAGCGAAACAGTTTGATTTTATTGGCCGATCAGCAGCGATTTGAATCGAAGGCCGAGAAGAAAAAACGGTGCAGTGAACCAACAGGCAACAGTGGTGACAAAATGGTTGCAATGCAAGAATTGGCCACAGCCGCCACATTCGATGATAATTCCGAGGAATTGGCATATGGACCGGGAATTGTATCGAAATTACGATGCCGTTACTTGAGTCTGGCACTACGGCAAACGGTAAAACAACGACCAACATTGGACAATTTACGGCGCGCAAATTCGATGAGCAATTTATTGGAAGAGGAAAATGTGGATATTGATGAAGTGGACGATCGTAATAATGGTCATCATGGTATGATAGACGATAATGAACAACAGAATTCTTGCCAATTCAACGATAACAAATTAAATGGGTCTCATGAGAAATCAATCATTCAAGTGGAATACACAACAAATTATATTAATTGCTCAAATGGCACCAGTGACACGCTAATCAATCCCGACTCAATGAAAACATCGAACAAAGGAATGGATTCACGGCGTCAAGTTCAACGTGGAAATGATTCATTGAAACGTGCCCGTTCAGTGGAAGCGCTCATGCGATACGATACATTGGCCTGGCGTCGTGATGTGCTCGAAGATTCTGAAGATTATCCGAGCAGCAATCCAATTATTTTGGATGAAATTATTGTGAGTGATTATCAGTCGACGGTGATTAAAGCCAAAACAGCCGATTCGATCACGATTGAAGATAAAATCCAACAAGCTCGTGATCGTATGAATGATCCAAAGCCACCACGTCGACTTACATCGTTTATGAGTGAAACCGAGCGTCCGCCACCGGATTTGGTCAAACAAACCCTGCTCAAATTTGAAGCATCGGCCAATAAACGTAATCGCGCCATTCAACGCTATGGTAATGGTGATGTTGCCGCCAAAGTAGCAACATACAAATCAAAAATGTCACACGATAAATCACCATTGACATCGCCACAAATCACATCCAAATTGCCACCGTCCGGTTTTGGTGGGAAGAAACCGTTGATTAAACCACGTACCACTAGTCCAAAACCACCACCGCCACCCACATTCCTCAATGGCACATCAGCGACAAAAGAGCCAACGAAAAAAATCTATACCAAAACAATTGAACATGACATCGATACATCACACACTGCGTTCAATGGCAATGGTTTGAAATCAAGCGATGTCGAACGTATGAATCAGAAAAATTCGGCTGCAAATTTCACCAACCGACTCGATACCTCAACATATCGTAGTAAAATTGCATCGCCTGATTCACCACCAGCCACAAGTCCATCATGTGAAAGTCCTCGCTCAAGTTATGTGTACGATATGGTTCGTCGGCGTGAAAATAACCATGCTGATTCGCCGCTAATTACACAATTGGCACGTAAGACAGAGAGTCTGGTATTGGCCACACCAAAATCACGGAAAACCAGCACATCGGCTGATATTGCATTCGGTACAGATGATTCAAGTGTTCAGCCATCGGATAACGATGACTATTGCGATGATGCAACCAGCAATAGCAGCGAAACGGGTTGGAGTGAAAGTTATGATGTGAATATTATTAGTGATAATGAAGACAACAGTAGTGAAATTGATATGGATTTCTTGGCAAAAAAACCACCAATGCCAAAATCCAAGCTAAACGGTAATCAAATAAAAGCAACAGTGATTAGTGTGCAGCCGGCAATAAATTGCATTTCAAATGGATCTATGGATAAAAAGTCTGAACAGCCCGAGCCAAGTGTTCGGCAAATTGGTATCATTCGGCCGTTGAATCATGAAATTCCATTACAACCACCGATTGCAAGGCCACCACCGATTCCAATTGCCCGTAATCGCCTACCATCGCCATCATCACCGAAAAAAGAGGTCACCGATAATGCGATTAAGGTATCGGTTGCAGCGGCTCCAATTGTTGTGAGCACCCAGCATAGTGTTGTGTTGCCATCGAGCACGTCATCGGTTGTGGTGACAAATTCAGTGAGTGTGGCCACATCGAACGATGTCCAAGGCGATGTTGTTGTTATTGAATGTTCCGGCGATTCAAATATCGATACAAAAACAATGTCACCCATATCCACACCACCCACAGCCAATTCTAATAATCGTACCAAATTGATCAACAACACTGAACCAACCAACACAATAAGCATCGATACGCGCAGCATTGTGCACCAGAAGAATTTGTTGAACAAAGAAAAAAGTGAAGAAGTGCTCAATGGCAGCAGCCCACAAGGACTCATTCAATCGCCAATTAAATGGAATATCAAAAAATCCACCGTCGTCTCATCGTCGCCCGTTTCAAATGTGGCCGTCAATCAATCGTCATCGCCAACAAATCAACAAGCAACGGCCACAGCTGCAGCGACGGCGGCAGCGAAACAACGACCAAGTGATATTCAAACCACAAACACAATGGTCTTCAATTTTAGCAACCGCAAAGATGTACCCGACTACATCGAAAATGATGGTCTGGTCATTCGACGAAAACGCGAACTTCCAAAGGTAAGTACAGCAATTTCTTTTTCATTCGAATCAAACCCACATGAATGATGAGTTTTTTTTTCTTTACACTAAACCATCTAACGCTTTTGATTCAATTAAATCCATATTATCCAATGGAATAACTGACTTGCAGTTTAATCAAATCCACATTTCTAATTCACAATCGATTCGCGGCGAAAATGGCTTAATTGATTTTTTCAACCATTTTTTTTTCTCTCGAACGAACGAGCGAGTTCATGTGTGCCCTGTGTGAAAATATCAAACCGTAAACAAATTCACACGCTTGTTGCTAATAATTTATGCGCGCACACACATTCGCTCTTTGTCTTGGTTCCATCATAATTATTCGATTAGATTGTGTCGAACGGCGTTTTGATGCTGTCTTCACCTCATTTGCCACCGCCGATAGGTGTGTCTGAACCGCGAGCGCCGTCGCCGGTGCACATTCAGGTCAATAGCAGCATCGCTTCGCAATTTATTGTGTGTGTGTGTGTTTAATCGTGTCTCAATTATTGTGTTAAATTGAAATCATCGTTTTCCACACATAGCCCAAAACAAAACTTTCTTTTGCCTCAAATCTGAGTGAGAGCCGTCGACGTCGATGTCTCGTGTAATTCAAACAATCGATTTCATTCGAGTTGTAACTTTTTTTCTTCGTCTTTTTTTTCTTCTTCTTTCATTTTGCCTTCGTTTACTCATCTTAATCCCATTCAATTGCAGCGAATTTGTTGTGTGTATTCTTTTGTTTCAATTGAATGTTGACTGTTAATTTTTTATGGTTGTAGCTTGGTCCAAAACAAGTGAGCAACCATAAAAAGTGAAACAATGGCCTGAAAATAAAAAGCTGGTCAAGAGGTTGAATGACGTGCTTTTCTCTATCGAGACAAATTTCACATGGTTTCAAACAACAACAACAACAGTCGATGATTGACTTGTTTGCATAGCAAATCACATTGTCGTTAGGCTTTGGCGTGTCAAGTGTGTGGCATTTTGAAAGGCGGTGTGATGTTGCTGTTGGCCAAATTGAGAAGTGTAAACGCCGGCGTCGCTTTTTTTTATTTCTTTCCAATGGACGACGATCTATTCAAATCCAATAATAGTCACGGTGCACACGAATCAAAGCCCTATTTATCCACTGTTACTTTCATTTGGCACACAAACCCACAATTTTAATATAGATTATGTGCAATTGTTAATTCGATTCGCTTTTTAAAAGTCACAGAGCCCTGAATTTTTCCCTCCATATTAGGTGTAAATTTTCGTACAAATTGACCACAACTAAATCGTAACCGTTTAGCAGTTCAGTTTTTTTCCTCTCCTAATCGTTTCGTTCAATTTATGTAAAAACACTTGCGAAATTGGTGTGGCGCAGCAATTGAACAGTACTGAACCCAGAAATTGAATGGTGACTTGAAAAAAACAACACGGCTTTTGAACGGCACGAAATCGATCGATTTTTTTCGCTGATGAACCATTTTCGTTTTTCATCAAAAATTTCATTTCTCGAGTGATTTTGAACAACAATGCACACGAGATAAGAAACACATTAACAATTCGCTATAAAACATGATTTTTCACTTCAAATTCGAAGCTTTTTGTTTTCGATTCCGATTTTTTTTCTTGAGAAAAAAAATACACAAAAAAAAAATTTATGTCTTATTTCTTGAATTGTTTATATGCGTCAAAAATCGAATCTACGTCTCTTTTTTCAATGTCTTCAAATCGGCGCATTTCTCTGTGATTTTCACGCCAGAATCGCAATGATGAACAATAACAAATAAAAAACGAAAAGCGAACACAAACGTGCACGACATAAAAAAAAGTCCATTCGAATTTGCTCGCCAATTGGGAACAATCGCTTCGATGATAATCGCATGGCTAAGCATCGAGCAAGAAAAAAGAAAAAATGGACAAAATGAAAGAAGTGAAGAGATAGAAATACGCGAGTCATTTTCAATTGGTGTTAAAGACACACAGAGAGAGAAAGAGAGAGGGAGAAAGAGAGAGAAAATCTAGTGCGATAAGGTTAAAAGTTGGCAGATTATTAACAGTAAGTGTTCCGAATTCAAGCGTAAAATGTTGATTGCGCTCTACTGCTGTTGCTCGGACGCTGCTTGCGGTCAGACGAAAAGAAGCAGAATTACCAGCTCGATTATTTTTCGGCAAGAAGAGTGGATGTGTGTGTGTGTGTGTTTGTGCTCTTGATTTGTCTTAAGTGAAACTGGCAAACGTGCTCGCGCGCACAAGCACAATTGACCCAGATAATTAGCCACAAAAATAAAACTACATTCAGTTCGAAACAAGTTGTTATGATAAATTTGGAAAATAAGAGCGCAGCTCTTCGGAGCTATGCACAAAAGTGTTTGTAAAAGTGGAAAAATTTGAATTTGAATGGCAATAAACCACACTTCATTCACCGACGGAAAAAAGAGAAAGAATGACGTTGTCGTGGTCAGCTTCGACTGCTCCGATTTCATTCCGGAGGGGAAAATGTGTTAAAAGTTGAAAATCTGGGCGTATTTATAGTCCATTAATTGACACAATTAGACGAAACGGTTAATTTGCACACACATACACACACACATAGTGCTCGAATGCAATCTGGTGCAATCGCGCGCGCGCACCTCATCCAGAACTCATTCAGTGGCATTTTGTTTGCAAAACACATATTTTTTTTGTGTTTAAGTATCACAACAAACGGAACTGTATCGCTCAATATGACGACGACGACGATGAACGAAATGAACAACGAAATGAAAAAAAAATTGCAATCGAACGGAGGAGCGCGCGTACACTGCGTTCGCATAAGAATGAATTGGGAATAAAGAGCAAATTACACCGTTATGTAAAAGCCATACACCAAAAGCGATCTGCCCGGTTTTTCTTTTCAACCGAACGACTTTGTTTCTTCTTTTTCTTTTCTTTATTTTATTCTAGTTTCTCTTTTTTTGGATCTTCTCTCTCTCGTGCATGTGATCGTCTCGTGTGTATGAGTCGCTTGATCTCTTCTCAGTCTCATGTATACAAACGCTCGTTTGTGTCTCGCTCCGTTGTTGCTTTCAAACCATAGAATTTTACAATTTAATTATTAGTGGCATTTCGAAATAAAAGCCATCTCACCATGGAATTTGCATGAAAATCCACCCAAAGTTCGACGATCTATTCCGTCGGAATTGCTATTATTATTTTATTAGTTGTTATCGTTGAATATAACAATCGTTACATTGTGTATGAAATGAGACTTGCTGCACGTATTTCTGACTGCCTCCCTGCCTGACTGAATTGATTGTGTTTTTTTTTGCACAGAAAACCACATTTCGATTCGGATCACTCCTGAACACGTTGTTTGAGCATGTGTTTGTATGTGATTCCGCTGAAATCAATCGAATGGAAGCCACGTCTTTTGTGCACTAGTGCATATACAACTATAACTAGCATGCGTGTGATTTTATGCGTGAAAACATGCAAAGTAAAAGTTATAAATGCATTCACAAAACTGACCATCGTTTCGTAGAAAAAAAAATCAACTCACATTATCTCATTGTGCTCCGTTTAACCATTACAAATCTTGCGTTTGTTTGCAGCCCGGTGAATCTGGTTTTGTACTACTTGGCGATCTAACGGTTGAAACATCAACCGACCCAGAACCAGACGACTCATGGATCTGTGATCCACCATCACCATGCGATGTTCAATTCAAAAATGCCAACGTCGTTATCAACGGCAAATCCAGTCTGCGCGACAGATCCAGAGGCGATCCAAAGGTATGTGGAACGATTTCTTGCTTTTTTAGTTCAATTCTTCTTTTGAATTTATGAAAGACGGCTAGTTTTCAATATATTAATGGGTCAATGAAAAGTCTGCGTTGACGAGTCCAGCAATGGATTTTGTTAACTTTGGGTGGGTTTTTCATCAACCAAACAGTTTTTGTTCAATTTATTTTCTGATTTTTCTACGTGAAACTCTTTTTTCGGTATTTTCTATACTTATGAAGAAATTCTTCACTCATTTCTTATGAAAATTCCACATTTATACCTTAAAACGTCAAAATTCTCAATAGAGCTTTGAATTATTCATTCATTTTATTCTCAAACTGTTCAATTACTCGACAAAAAGTTCAAATTTCCCTCGAAATGTAACATTGTGCCTCAAGTTGAGTTCAAAATTTTGTTCAAATTCATTGATTTTTTGGAAATTTTCTTCCGATTTTCTCAGATTCGTGGCAAACTTCTTTGAATTTATTCAATTTTTTGACCATTTTTCCCAAAATGGCGCAGCCGTTTGACTACGCTACTCAGATTTTTTTCGAATTTGCGTTTTTTTCAGAGCATATTTGCACATTCGGTTGCCAAAAGAATCTTTTATTCACTCATTTCCACAAATTTCCATCATTTTTTCCTACATTTTCTTAACATTACTCTAACTTTCGATAGTTCTCAAAGATTTTCAGTTATTCTCAATGAATTTTCACTCAATTCGGCACTTTTGTTCCATTCAATCTTCATTTATCTTCAGAAATTCATTTTCCTTCACATTGATTTATCTTTTTTCCGATTCCAACTAGCTTTCTCCCAATATATCACTACGAATTGCGCAAAACATGGTTTATATGTTTTCTGTACTTTTCTTTATTGAATTCCTCAAAAATATGATATTTCAACGAAAAAAAATCTCTTGAATTTCAATTTCGTAATGGATTTTTTGCGTCCGACAGAATGCTTGAGTTGTACACTGTCAAAACTGCCAACAATCAATAATTGCATCAGTGAAGCCTTGAAGTGTGTTGTTTTCAATAATGAAAAACACGAAAAAAATTGCACATTTTCCACTGACTGAGGCACAAAACTAAGCAAATATACAAACCGCCAACTGTGATGTGTGGTTGCGTAAAGTATTCGATACGGACACTTTGGGTATTATTCACTTCCGTTTCTGCTTGGTAGACGAGGTATCGTCATTTTGCGTAATGCAATGTTGTTTATTTATTGCGGTGGTCACGAAAATTGGCTTATGGTGGTATGTCAGCGCGTCAAAGACGCAAAAAAATGGTGTATTGTGACTATTGATTTTCAGAGTGGGCAAAGAAAGAGAAAAAAGTGGTTGAAAATAGACCAAGCAAATCATAGTAAAGTGAGGCAAATTGATGATTTGTTTAGGTGTTGAATGCTCGTCGAGCAAACAGGTTGCGAGTAGTGCATAATCGGATTTAAGGTTATCGCAACGACAGATTTACGCCATTGGCAAAATTCATTCATGCAGCAAACAATTTATAGAAAAAGGAACATTTTGCAACACATTCGACGAACAAAAGAGAATGACACAAATGTTTGAGTTCGTTTCAGTAGCGAATTCAAAGCAAAAAACGATTAGAAAAATATGAAATTTTGCCATGAAAAGGTGATTTAAAGCGTTTGTTCGAGCGACAATTGGATTTCAATGGTTCATTCCATGAGGTAGCGGTTTACGTAACTGCAAGCCATCATCGATCCATAAATCATCACCGTTACATGAAAACGTTTCGCATTTTTCGTTGTTGTTGTTCGTTTGTTTGTTATCGCTCAGTGCCTCGTCAGTTTTTTGTTTGTTCCTCTTGTTTCTCTCTTGGTTTTGATGTGTTCAGTTTGTGTTTCGTTTGTTGATTCCCACTTTTTTCGTTGCTGCAATTGCACACGTACGACCAAAAACGGAAACAACATGCAGCCACGCAAACATAACGAAATGTTCTTGCAAATTGGGTGAATCCAAATACGAATACATATTCATTCAATGTGCTTGCCTAGCCATAACGAAAACCCAGCGCACTGGAACACAAACATTTTCTTGTGTTGCCGTTTCGATTTTGTTTCTTTTTTCTTGCTGCAACACAAGTGGAACATTGAAAGTCGACGGTTTATCTCGATGTCATGGAATGTTCTATTGAAATGCGATTTTGCAACTGTGTTTGCGTTGACCTTGATTGGTAGAAAATAATTCGATTGATTTGATGACGACGACGACGGCGGTTATGCAATGCCCATGGTGTAATCGAAGCCATGAAACGCTGTCGCCGAGACAAGTGAAGGCAATCGCTTCTAAGCCCAAAGAACACCGTAAATGGAATATCGAATACGTGATTCGCGTACAGCGGATTAGTTAGACAGCATGGATATCTCAAAACACGATCTCAAACCACTTTTTTCATTCCAAAACCAATTTCCAAATTACCACACAAAGCTCAAGTGATGCTTAAATCATGCGCTTAAACATCTCTCTGCTTTCGAAACACTTTTTATTTACATTTCGGGGGGATTTTGCTACAAATCGGATTCTCGGTCAGTTTTTTTTGTAATCCAAAATTTGGATTTCAAAATATTTCGCTTTTTGAGTATTTTAATTCGATCAAATTATGCTGCAATTGCCAAAGTAACCATGATCCGAATCACCGACTCAACGAATTCCATGTGTTTGGATTTTCGAATGATGACTTAAGCCATGCAATTATTTTGTTATTAAACTCAAATTTACGGATGAAATCCAAATGAAATGTTCATTGCAGAAGATGGCATGAGGCAAGTGGGCTAAATTTGTGATTTTATGAGGAAGTACACAATGTTTTCGAGAGGAAGATGACTTTTTTTAGTTGAAACCAAACAGATTTTTGGTAAATGGTTGAAATAAATTGTTTTATGAAGAAGTGGGTAAAGAAAAGTAATTTTTGGCTTTGGAAAAAGTCATTTGTTGCCTAAGCAAGTCATTTTGGGCTTCGAAATCAGTTTTCTGCCGTAAAAAATTTTCAAATGATCAAATGTTTTCTGTTGAAGAAATTTAATGTGAAGACGCATTTTGATGGAAAAAAATGAAGAGAAAAGTAGCCATTGGCATACAAAACCGCACTTCTCTGCAACAAAATTACCGCTAAAGTATTGAAAAACGCTTTTTTACTGGAGAAAATATACTTGCCTCAAGTCTTTCAAGGCTGAAATCGACTTTTCTTCAAGAAAAATTAGAATCTTCGGTCGAAAAATAAAATTTTACATCCAAAAAGACCACAAAAATCTTGGAAAAGATCCTTTTGAACCGAAAAAGAAGGATTTTTAATCGAGATTGGAGCTCTTTTTAACTTAGAAAAACGATTTTTGTTTAAAAAAACAAAAAAAAGACACAAAAAATGTCTTCTAATGAAAAAATTTCAAATTTTCATTGAAAAAACCAAATTTTTTCCCAAAAAAGCTCCGTCTCATCAAATGCTGCATATTTCTGTGCAAACCTACATATTTAATAGCTTACACTGTTCGCTGAACAGTCTTGGGAACGTGTAAACTAACGAAAAAAAAAACAAATTCCGGTCAATTTCACCGAGTTCTCATACAAAGAAAAAAAATCCATTAATTTTGTCTTGGCTAACAAGTAATTGTTGGTCATAAATTTGACGAGCGCCACTGCCTGAAATTATTGTGAAAATTGTACAAATTCCAAGCGCGATTATAGCTCGTTTGTTTGTGTTTTTTTTTATTTCATAGCCGTATCACTTGAAGAAAGTAATATGGAATGGGCGACACAATTAAATGCGTTTGCATTAGTTATTGTTGACGTTCCCAAGCGCAAGGAAAAACACGGATTTTTACGTAAATATACAAGAGAATGAAAATTTATTGTAATTTGAGAAAATCAGCGAGTAAATTAGACGCTTATTGCCGGAGAAACAGATGCAGCGACGACGACGACGACGACGACTGCGAACAACAAAAAACGAAGCAGGCACAAAAGAAATCTTCGAGCACACCATAAACAGAAACAGTTGCGTTGTTCGTTGTGCGAGTGTTTTGTTGTTGTTCAAGAGTCTGAAGAAATTAATTGGTTGCAATAGAGTGATTGTTGCGGTGGAGTGAGTGAGATGGTTTGTAGCTGATTTGGCCAGAATCACTATCAACAAACGACGATGCAATATTTTTTTTTTCTCACACTCGGTTGAAACCTGCGTTTTACCATTTTTTTTTTCTCTTTCTCTTTCTTTCATCGCTGTTTCTTCATTTCTTCGGTGGAATTCTTGTGTTCATGGTATTTTCTTTCTTGAGTCGTTTCATTTGGTCTGCATATAATAATCGGGAATGTGTGTACATAAACAAAATGGTACGCGGATGAGGTGTGCGCGTAAAGAGTGTGCGCGCTCATATAGGAAAATGTGAATGCTTTATGCCAGTGACTCTTATGTAAATCGTCTGTTTTTTTCTACTCGCGCCAGTCATTCAGATTATATTCTCAAACCAATTCGTTTATCTTGGGCTGTTCTCTGTCATTTTTCGAACTTGTTCGCTATTTCCATCGAAAAAAATATTATTTGCTGAAGAAACAAAACAGAGATATTCAAAGAGCTTGGAAGAAAAAAAAATGTTCGTTGAATTCGAAGCGACAGATATTCAGAAAATATGCAACCAGACAAATTAAATAAAAGAAAGAGCGAGAGCAAAATAGCGCGTGTTACCTTCGGTTCGGTTTAAAAGCGATTGGTACAACTAAAACGACGCGATTGCGTGCCATTCAGCCTCATACACACAATGATTGTACACTGAGTGCTCGGCAGTTGATGTACGCGCGCACATGTGTGTATGCCTTCTTGTTCACTCGGTTCGTTGAAATTATGACGGGAAACGAGCAGTCATTCGATTCACAAGAGCAATAAAGACAAACGCAAAGTAATAACAATGTTTTTTTAGAAGAAAAACAACGAATATTAGAAGAAAAAAAATGTTCCGCTAAAACAAAGCAAACAACAACAAGAGCCGAGTTAAAAAAAAACGCAGCACATAGTTAAAGAAACATTGGAGTAGCTTCGAGTAACGAGTAAAATGACACTGATTTCGCTTGTTAACGTCTAATCAACAACAAAATCTTTGGCACTTTTCGAGGGGCTCCGCCTCAACGGTAAATTGGATGAACAATTTTCTTTCTTGGCGCATTTAATTAGGCACAAACGAAGACAGTTTTCGCTTTGCTATTCTCATTCGAAATTGACGTCGCAATTTAAAATTGAACACACACGCACACCTAGTGCTTATGATGTGCTAGAATTACGAATTGAGGTCCGGGTCGAAAGAGAATCTCAAGACGCCAATGTCCTCTTTTTCGTTCTTTCTAAATCTAGAAAAACTTGTTTTGAAAAAAAAATGATGCAACTCAATTTGACTCGAGTGTGTCTTAACTTAAGAGCAATAAAGACTCTTTTTTCTTTAGACTCTTAAGTAGCGACCTCGCAACTGGCGACCAAAGACTATTAATGGCATGTAAAATGGTTCATTTCCACTAAAACTCCACTCAAGTTTATAATATTCGCTTTGTATCGAGCCCATTCGATGAAATTGTGCGATCAAAATGTACCGTTCGGTCAATAGCAGCTGCACTTGTTGTATAAGTGTTGGTGTTTTTGAGTGTGTGTGCTGTGTATTCGGTTCACTTATGAAGTTAGATAACTGTTATGAGCATGGTCTCGTTTGGTCTACTTTGGCGGAAACAATTGCTTATGGCTCGCTCTCTCTCTCTCTCTCTCTCTCTCGCACCAACCCGAGCGCTTTCAACATCGATCAGACACAACGCTAATCGTTGTATCGACTTGCTGCCAATATGAAGAGAAAAGTCAAGTACCGCAACATTGTTGATAAATACCATTTTTTTTCTGCTACAGCTACTGCTGGTGCTACAGCTATTGCTCTGACAGTCATCAATAGCCGCAACGAATCAGACGAGAATGGTACGTTAAACGCGACTGAACTGACTTCTTTGATATGTTTTTTTTTCTTCATTCGCCTCACTCGATCGATGTCGTTTCAATCGGCGCCTTGAACTTTTAAACGATTCCAAACCTGTTATCATTACCTGGCCGTGTAATTGGCTTCGTGTCGAAATAATGCCGTAATTGAAAATTTATTTTCTAAGTATTTTTTCAATCCGACAAGCATTGACTGATGAATTGAACTCGATATTTTCAGTCGCGACAACTTTATACATCCACATTTATGTAATCTTACGGTGAAATTGCGCGTGCCCAACCACTTATCGATCCATGTTATCGAATCAACAAGTAAATCATGCTGAGAGAGAGAGAAAAGTCAAACACGATGAAATTGAATTATGACCAAGCGCTTTGTGTCATTATGACAACAGTGTTGTCACAATAACATGAACGACCATTTGGTTTGCATGGAATTTCTTGATTTGGGCATTTTGGGAGTAGGTATGATGACGAGCGAGAGTCTTTTTTTCGCATCGAAATCTTTTTGTCAAACTTCTTTCGACGAATGATGGACTCGTTTGACCTTGGAACGTATTTTCTTTCTTCACTTAGTTTCGCCTTTCTTTAGATGGCTTCTTCTTTCTTCACCTAGCTTTTTCGTTCTTCAGCTAACGTTGTGATGAAGATGAGCTTAAGATGGAAGAGAAGAACTTTTGACAAGATTTTAGAGTTTTTTTTTCCAGCAAAAATGAGTCTTTAGTTTGTTTTTATTCATCTCTTTGTTGTGTTTCCTCTCCTTTTTCGCCCCTTTTTGCTCCTTTTGTTCTGTTTATCGCTCGTTTTTGCTTTTTTCCTTCTTTTTTTGTCGATTTCCCCGTTTTTCGCTCATTTTTGGCTCTTAAGCACATCTCATTCCTCCTTTCTTCTCATCTCTTTGTTCGTATTCCATTGTTTTTGGCCTCCATCACTTTGTGTTTCACTCCATTTGTCGCGACAAACGCGTTTTCTTCAAGAAGAAACCACGTTCTAAAGGAATTTCCAGTAAAAAAATGCAATCAAGAAAGTGATTTTGCCTCAAAATTTCAAAAAATTCGTCAAGTACTTTCAAAACGATTGACGATGACAGAAAAAATGGGTCTGAAAGCTTTACAAACGCAGATCCGATGCGTGAAAAAAGTAATTTTTTTTCTCGAAAAACGAAGAAATGTTCAAAGAACGACGTTAGAAACCCTCTTAAAACACCGAAAAAAATGTATTGGGTTTTCAATTTGCGTTGCAAATCCCGCAAAACACTCTTATTTTGCTTCGAAAGCACTAAAAACGGTTTTCAAACACGCAAGTAAACGTTGAAACCCGTTAATGGTCAATAAATTTGCATAAAATAGCCAAAATGAGCCATAAGCCACCACTTAAATGGATGCCATTTTCGAAAATTTCTCAAAATTTCTCACGGATCTCCCTTGTGGCAATCGTCAAAAACTCTTTGTTCATTGAACCGAACACAATGGGACGTCGAAAAATTGCACGACTCTCGTCAACGTGTCGATTTCATTGGATATAAACAAATTAGTGGCAATCAATAAAATGAGTAGAAAATATTCGTGGAAATTGATATAATCGAAGCGATCATTGATAAAATTCATAAAAATCAATAGCGCTAATGTGAAAATAGATGAAACGATCCCGATAGCACCGTGCCGTCATCCGATTGCGAATTTCTTACCGATTCTATGGTATTTTGTAACACTCTTGCGGTGTGTAATTAAGATAAAACAAGTCGAACGGGTTGAATGAATGGAATTAGCAATGGTGGATGGGTGTAGTTCCAGTGCTAATTACCCAAGTGTTGTAAAGCAAAATCACACATATCGTTGGTATTATCACTTGAATCGTTTGTTGAAGAATTGAAATGGCTTCGAAGCCCGAAGTGTGTATGTGGAAATGCAATAGAAACCGATTGATTGGTGTGACTGTCGAATGTAGCGGTAGTGTGAAAAAGAGACGCAGCATCGGCACAAAAAAAAGAGGGAAAAGAAATTTAATTAATAAATATTTTATTGTTGTTGTTTGAAGAGAGCGCGCGATATTATGCATGTAAATTGTGGCCGTTGAGCGGTGAGCGCGCGCGCACAGCTAACGCAACTGATGAGATTTCTTTTCGATGAAAATGGGCAAAAAAGAGAAAGAAAGAAAAAAAAGCAACAGCCACCAGTGGTGCTACTGCTTCTGCCTCGTGAAGAAAAGTGAATCAATTTTCAAACATGCAACGCTTGTGTGTGTGTCACGTTGCAAAGCGAAGCGCGAATGAATTAAAATAATAATAGAATAAAAATAAAAATAAAAATGAAAGAAAGAAAAAAACACAAATTCAAACAGTTGCTCAACCGACGGATGCAACTCCGTCAAAGCGAATGCATGAGGCTTGGCTCTGAAACACTTTCTTTCTTTCTTTTTTTGTACGTGCAACAGTAGCGAATGGTAAGAGAAAAGGCGGCCGAAAGACGAAGAAGAAGAGCGGCTGATTTACACACACGTTCCGTTTGTACGTGAGCTGAACATGAAACCGAAACACAACAAGAAAATGCACCGTTTTGAAAACAGCAGCGATCAATGGCTGCTTGCTTGGCTGCCTGTTTATACATGGATTTTTTCGCACGCACACACACCAGTGCCACCTCAGCCAGCCGATCAAAGAAAGAGATTTCGAATTTCTGTTTCATTTCAAATTTGGTATCGAAGAAAAATGATAATTAACAGCGGGTTTTTTTTTGTGTTCGACGAACAATGTTCGTTGATGATGCGTATGCGTGGATGGCTGACTGGTTGATTGTGAGCTCTGCATACGCAATCCAAATCAGAGATATGAAATCGAAACTAAGTTGATTTTCGATCGACACAGCCACCTTGTTCATCCCGCAAACTCAACGCACATACATTCCAAATGTTCCGTTGGCTCCAAACACTAAATTGAGCCTCTGTAATTTCATTCATACAACCAGCAGCAACAACAACAAAAAACGCATGCATATTATCTGAATCAATGAATTTTCAAATGCGCGTTTCGCTCGCACCTTTCTCTTAATTTCGGTGCACCGAACAAGAGCGCGCTTGATTGTTGAGCAAGCCTTGGTCGCACTCTTTTGTTTGACGTGTGCTTTTTCTTCTCACTCTCGCATCACCATTTCTATGGCTTTTGTTATACAAATTGCGGCCGATGCCAATCGCTTGATAACAGTGATTTTTGTCATACATTTTCCAATGGACTGATTTCAATTCGGATTGTGAAAAAGTCACTACTTTTTTGCTGATTCTGCAACTATTTAGGTTTTTGTAATTATCGAGAGTTATTTCTGAAATTTCTGCTCTTTTTTACATCGATGGGCGTTTTTGAATTAAATTTTTTTTCGATTCACATAGCAACTTCGTTGATTCAACTTAACTTATTTTTAATTTTTTTTATACTTAATTTAACCTATAATAACCCATTGAATAACATTAATCGTATGTCGGTGCTCTTCTATTTCCAGCAAATGAGCATTCGGTTCAATGATGTGTTGACGTCAACATTTGAATACCCATCGGAGAGTTCGTTGTGCGAAGAGATTGGACTGTCAAACGGCGATAGTTTCGATGATGATGACTCTGATTTACTCTACAGCAATGGCCATTTCCTCGGTAGTTCACCAATTGGTAGGTATTTTGACATTTTCATGCCCATTTTTTTCGGGTTTTAACCTTTTTACACCATTTCATTTGTGAGATATTCATGGTAAACATTCGTCATTAGTTGTTAAATATTTGGCAAAGTTGAACGTTCGGCCGACGTCGTTCGCTCACCGGTGAACATTTGAAAACTTTTCAACGGGCTTACAAACTTTTTATTTTTCTTTTTTTCCGCTTACTTTTTTCGAGCATTCGTGAACAATTCACCACATTCGCCGATTTTTCCTCCACATAAAATGCTTTCGCAATATTTTGACATTTTAACCTGTGTGTTTCTCTCTCGTGCACACTTGTCTCTCTATCGTCGATCTAAATTCATCATATTTTTTCGCTTGTTTCATGCATGCTCCAGTTTCATCGCTAAAAATACAAGTGGAAAAAAAAAGATTTCTAATTTGTTTGTCATTTTTCGTAGCTCTGCGTAAAATTCCATAACGGCGGCAACGGCAGCGACGTCGGAAGCAATGCAATAAAGAGTTAGACAGCGAGAAATCCGAAGTTCGTGACTATTCACTTTTTTTTTCTTCTATCTCTCACTTCTCACTACATCTCGAATTCATTATGGATTTCTATTTTTTTTTTCTCGCGTTTTCGGTTCTTCATATGCCGGCATTGCACTTGTCGATTTCCCGTCGTAATTCAAATTTATTATTTCTCTGAGCCGTCAGAAAATCCAGCGTTTAAAAAACACTTTTTTTGTGTTCGAAAATGCGGAATTCAGCGAAATCTCCGGCAGAAAATGAAATTTGATTCATTTACAAAGAAAATTAATCTGAAGAGAGAAACACAAGATTCGTAGGTGAATTGATTTCCATTTAGTTTGTGCGTGGAAATGAACATTTAATCGATTTACAATCTTCGGGTAAAAGTTAAAAAAAAAAATTAAAGAAAAATCGAATGAACGATCGAAATATGCGGCCGAAATGACCCGAAAACAGGGAAACAACTCCGAAAAATGAATGAGAGCCATTCAAAAATATTTAAGCGTCCGACAAAAATTAAGCATTCTAAAACTGAACATTCAAAAATTGGAGTGTTTAAAAACAAAAAATGAACATTCGAAATGTTGAGCAAAACAAGGTTCTCGACGCAAATTACGGCCACTTTCTAACTCGTCGCCGAGACTAGAATAGCAAATGACCAGTACCTATATTTACCACGTGAAATTACACGTTTTATAAATTCCAAGCACTCGCTCAATTTCGCTTCGATGCTTTAATCAGAACAATGACGTAGCGTCAACTAGGCGAATGTACAATAACATTTCATCAATTTTTCATGTTCAATTAAAAGAGGCTCAAGAAGAAGAAGAAGTTGAAGAGTGCACAACGCACACTGAATACTTAATTCGAACGCGACGCGTACGCATCTTTTGATGATGATCAAGATCATCACGCATTGAATACCATCATTGAACACAAAATGATACATCTCACCGCAATGGGATGGGATGGGTAACGAGAATTCACGCATGATATTTTTAAATCACGCACAATTTTTCAAATCGATTGCGTAAATCTCAACCTACCGATGGAAAACTTTCGAATCAGCTTCGACCGACGCCACGCCAATAATTGCCAATTTCACTTTTTATTCTAGCAACAACAAAATTACACATTTTTCGCAAAAATTTTTATTTTCATTACGATTAATCGCAAATAATAATGGAATTTTTCTTTCTCTCTCTTTTCTCTCTCGTTTTGCAGCATCGGTGCCGTTGGGAAACTACCAACCCATCAAAATATTCAATACGAATTTTGAACTAGGCGTTACGCGTACAAACACATCATCACCAAATCAAAACACATCGCACAAATATCAAGCACCACCACCACCTCCACCACGTACACACAGCAACGGAAAAGGTGAGTTTGGATTGAGATGTAATCGAAAATGATGGTCTTAGATAGAAATCTTGGGACTTGCTTCGTAAAAATCTTCTTTTTTCTCATCATGAAAATCAATTTCCCCATGAAAATTGAACTTCTCATTCATCTCGAGAGACTTTCAACCGAAACTTTTCTAAATTAGTAGGAAAATTGAAAAAATTCGTTTTTTTTTTCAATTCATGAATTTGAAGAAGAAAAATCAAGCTTTCAATTTTGGACCTTTAAATTCAATAAGTCTCTATTCTAATTTTTCAGTTTTTGTGGAAAAAATTAAAAAAAATGCAATTGTGTCAGTTTTCTACCGTTCTTAGACCAATTGTGATGACCAATTGTCACTGAGTCACTAACCATATGCCGGATTTCCATCGCAATTAACCATGGGTTACTCTCTGTTTCTCTCTCTCTCTCTCTTGCTCTTTGTCACTCTCCAACGGGCGTCCAAAGTTGATTATCTAAGCCCATATCGCATGAACCATCATTTCCACTATGAAAAATTGCTTTTAAAGTGTTTTCCAATTGATATTAATTTGTTGTATTTTCCCATCAAATTCGTAGTGCCGAAGCCAGTATCATCGCCGACGGCAGTGAGTCCGCCCGATCATCATCAGCAATTAATTAGCATCGATAGTTCGACCACGGCCACATCAAATGGTGGTGATCCGGAGAGTTTGCAGTATTTAAAGCCGGCGAATGAAGATGCGGTGGCCTGGAGTGAAGGCGCCAGTGATTTATTATTCTAATTCCAATACGTGTGTCTCCGTGTGTGTGTGCTTTTTTTTTTCTTCGTGTAATTGCAGTAATATATAATTAAGATTGAAATGAGCTGAGATATATTTAAGAGAAGAAGTAAAAGAGCAACAAAAAAGCGCAGATTCAATGAGATGGTTCGCTGTCTGTGGATAATGTAATAACGAACAAAACAACAACAACAACAAAATATTCTGTCTATCGATAAAATCGAACAAATTCGGAAAGAAAATACATTTATTTTATAATAGATCTGTAGATTATAAGTGAAGAAAAAGAACAGAAAAGTTCGCTGTGCGTTCGCCGAATTGCGCGGTAAATTAAGGCAAAAAAATAATTTTGTTTCGCTCAAAATCGATATAACTGAAGCGCCCGTTTTTTTTTTGTGAGTGTTTGTTGAATCAACGTATCGTCTCGATGACTGTGTTGGTGCGAACGACAGCGTCTTAATTGTAAGAAGAGTAGTTTTTTTTCTTGCGAGGATTTTAATATATTAATCAAAACACTTCTGCTGTAAATAGACACAACACTTTTTTTTTCTTCCACATTTGGTTGGTATCACTTTTCAATCGGTCGAAATTAGCGCTGGTCGACAACAGTGAATATTGATGTATATCGACAGATGAATAAGCTCGCTCCCCACTCCCAAACATATATACAATTTCCATAATTATGCGCGTAGTTAGCAATTTGATCTAAGCGAAACGAAACCATTAGAAAACGAAACAGAAACAACAAATACGAAATGTACGAACTACGAAGAAAATGAAAATAGCGCAAAATTATTACAAAACTATTTATTCAAGAACTTAAAATGCGAAGCAATAACAACTAAAGAAATATGTACGCGAATATCATCATTCAAAATAATTATTATCATTATTATTTGCGTTAATGTTATAAATAAGAGAGTTGGAAAGAGAAACAACACAAATTGTCAATCGGGACTGATATCAATCGATTTTGTTTTTGTCTTCTCTTTGCCACTCGGTCATACCTTTTTCTTCGTACGGTTTTGCCTTGATGATGATGATGATTTTTTTAAACGAATCAAATTTTGAAGCATAGAAACGAATAACGAAATAATAACATAATTTTTGCAACACATTTTTTTTGATACAAATAAACGAAATAAATGAAGAAATATGCTAAATGTACTCAATGCTGTGTGGTGTTTTCAATTTTGGTACGGTTTTGAATTTTCAACGAATTTTATGGTTTTGAACGGGGATTTGGACATTGGGTAGATACAATTGGCGATTGTTATTTGGGTTTTGCGATTGGACACTCAGCAGGGATTTTCAACACATTCCAGAATTGTTGGCGCTTGTAAACAAATTGTTGGTGGCACCAACTTGGTGCTTTTTGTTTTCGATACGCAAGAAAGGTGTTCATAATCATAATCGGCCATAATGAATCTTTTCGAAGCCGAAAAAGGTCGACGCGACAGTATCTTCCGAATATGCATCCAAAGAGGATCGTTCCAAAGTCAACATGCTGCTTCAGTAGCTCTGACCTGAAGATTCAATGCAAAACTTCGACCTTTGAAGATTAAAGCGTGGGGGAAGAAGTGGATAAAATACCGAAATAGGTTTCTCTGAAGTGGATTTTCTCAACGACATTGAATCCGTTACTCTTTACTGGATTTACGCTTTGACCGTGCTTGATTCTCTGCTTCATTCTCCGCTTTACCTGTGTAAATGCTAATTTCAGTGCCGGATCTTTCTTTCACTTTTTGAGTTCAAACCTAGAGATCTATTTTCTACTAAAATTTAAAGTCTAAACTCAACCTGAGCTGAGCAATTCAAGAAAAACCTTAGCGATGATGATTCAATCGTCGCATTTTTCCATATATATTTTCATGCTTGTTTTCCGCTTCGAACCAAAGCCCATGAAATGGCATCAAGCGTGAAAACACACCAAAATATGAAACAAACATGTTGACTTTATTTGTACACAACGCAACGGTTACAAAGGTAAGTTACGTTACTTTTGGTTCAAGAAAAAACGTTAATTCAAACAGCTATTAAAAGTGCTATTTCGTATCCGATGCGAAAAAAAGCTCGAGTTGAAAAAAAATCGCTGTAATTTCGAAATGATTAAAGTAAATCGATTGGTAAGTTAGACGTATGGCTCGAGTAATATTCAAAATGTTGTGTGAATGCTTTAATTCTTCAAATTTCGAATTAATAGCTTGGATTTAAAAGCCTCAGCAAAAAAAACCGGACAAACGCATTCGTTCTCACATTCGATAGGAAAAAGCAGTTCGTTTGAGACGAAGAGACGACGAGTCGATGAGTCGAAGAGTCGAAGAGTGAAACGGTTCGACATTAGCACACGAGATAGAAATTCCCAAGAGTTCATCAATACCATGAAACTGTTCTTCTTCATTAACACAGCTAAAGCAGACGGCATCTTCTATCCCAACATCTAACGAAAGACATTTTCTATTTCAACAGAAGAACCAAAGCAGAAGAAACAACAAAGAAGACCTCAGCCCACGTGATGATTCATTGACAATGATTTTTGTTGTTTAATTGACAAAACGTGAGCGCGAAATTTCCCAACGCCGAGAAAATTGATTTTATCCATTCGAATTCTAGCCTCAAACAACGTTCTTTTTAATTCAATGAATTTTATCATTTATTTTTTATCGATGTTAACGAAATTAAATTGCGTGATTATGAAGTTTATTCGACCGCCCCAAACCGAGCGTTGAACACTTTAACCGTGCTTATTGACAATCTAATCGAATTTTGCTTACGCGGCGCGTGACATTCAATTTCGTTGCGTTGTTTCTATTTCCACTTTTGCATTCAATTTCTTCGCTTTTTTCCCCATTCCATTCGTCAATGCGGCTCGAGTTAGACTCATGAATTTTTAGAATTTTTTTCATCGTTTTTTTTTGCTGCATCAGACAAAAACAAAATAGAATTGGCTCTAATCGTTAATAACGATTCGTAATGTACCGACAATTTTTTGTCCCGTAGTTGAAAACAACGATGAAATATTTAGTGAGGTGCAAGCTTGACTGGTACTCACATTTCAATGGATTCGAATCGATTCGATTGGACTTCAATGAAATCACTTCATTTGAATTTTAAGCTCATTTTGAAACGTACGAGGGAAAATGAATTTTTGTCAACCGAACTGTAACATAATTCTTGGGCTTAGGAAATTGTTCAGAAAATTATCAGTTTTTGGACTTGAACAAGAACTTTTTTGTTTTTCTATGAGGTTTGATAAAGTCGGCTGTTATGCAAGCAGAGAAATAGTCAATAGACATGACATTTGTAGAAGCAATGCTTGTTAAACATAAATCGGCTTTGAAACTGTACCGTACAATTTACATATGTGTAAGTTAATACACGATTTTTTTTTTGGTAAAATACATAAATCAAACGACATTGAATGATATAGACTCCATATTATAGAGAGAAAGAGTGGAAATTTTCGAAAAAGTCCGACTTAATATTTCTTTGACTAGGTCCGAAAAATAACAATGACAAAAAGAAATTGAATCCTCGAATTGACTATAATCATTATTCATAATTATGAAAAATGCGTTTCAATTATTTCGAATGGAATATGAATCGGAATTTTCTTGGCTATATCTCGGGCTCCCAATATAATGGGAATTAACCAATTTCCAAATCCTCTTTTTATTAATAAAATACAATTTTATTATTATGGGTAGTCTTTGTCTTCAGTCATGGCAATTATTTAAATTATATCAAATGCATGGCGGTTGAGAAGAAATGGTTCAAAAGCCAATGGGATATGAATCGATTCCAACGATTCGGGGTAATTTGAGAAGTCAAGACGTAATTTCGTAAGCTACGCTGTATGGTTAATTCCATGTGATTATTCAAAAATAATTCTTTCGAAATGAATATCGATCTGATGACCTATCAGACCTATCAATGATTTACTTAGCAATAAAATCTTTATGAAGAAAATTTTCTAGCTAAAATAGTGAATCTTGAACCATTTTTTCATCAAACCATTTCCTGCGCTACTACTGAAAGGAAGTCACAGAAAATAGAAGCAAACTTTTTCAAAAATCTTGGACACTGTACTTTTCGGACAATTTTCATACCTAATTGAGCAAAATCATTTTCCAACTGTTTTCATTCTAAAGAGGACAGAATTTTTTTCTTGCTTTCAAAAGAATTTCTAATAGTACTAAAAAAGTTCGTAACAGTTAAATAGAAAGAATTTCAAAAACAAGTTTTGCCTCATCAAATTTTAAAAAGTGACATCGATCCCAATTGGCTGAATAACTTCATCGAACTTGTGGTATTGCAATTTTCAATGGTAATGTTGAAAATGATATAAATTGGCCGACATTGAGTGCAATTTGGTCATAATTGAAATATAAGTCTCGAAAGCAACTGGCAGTAAAGTGAAGACATGGATAATTCAAGCTTCTTCTGGTCAAATTTTAGTGTTCTGGAAAAAATTGGTATATGGACACCGTTTTATGATAAAAGGTAAAAACTTATTACGGATTGAACAGTGAACCGTTTTTAAACAGGTTAAAAATTCAATCGAAAATGGTTTCGATGAGGAAAAAGAGAAGAAATGAAAGGGCAAATGTGGTAAAAGAAACTCAAAATAAGCATCAATAGAAAAATTGGCCTTAGAATAGAAGGACTCTTTAGGTAGTAAAGAAGCAAAAATCTTCTAAAAGGAATAAACTGAATGCTAATGACCAACTGAATGCCAAACTGAAATCTCGAAAATAGTTTGTTCATCTATTCAGAAATTTTAAACGCAGCAATTTTTTATTGTTCACACAAACATTATATCCTTTCCAAAATGCTGTCCATTTTCTCCGCAGTGTGGACCATGGCGTCAAGAAAAAGATTTACGACATCTACAGAGCGGCTTTTTTGGTATTTGCATCAATACACACCGGCGTGGAAATCATAATGTTGACTTTTTTCTTCGATCAGCTAGAAATCGATGAGTTGACTGTATCGATTGCCTTTACAATTCAACATTCTCTCGGCATCGCCAAAGCATACATTATGTGAGTTCATTCCAAGAAGATCGTATTAAAAAATTTGATTCAAGATGTATTTTATCTGTTTTAAACTTTTCCTACCATTTTCAAATATAAATTGACTGTTAATCTTTGTTGATTTTTGTTGAATTGTCATTTTGAGTCAAGACATTCCATCAAACATTTCAATTTAGAGAAAAATACGTAAAATTTTAAGTTGCACAAAAACATTCAATCTGAGTTGAAAGGAAATTAAAATATGCACATAAAATCATTGTTATTACCTTCTTTGGAACAGGATGTCGCGAAAGTATGAATTTCTGGAGTTGGACCGTCGTACGAAAGAGAAACCGCTGTATCGTGCCAATAACCCGAAGTATATCACTTTTCATCTGTTTGAAAATATTCCGTTTGTTTATATTTTGATCAAAAGTCGCTTTTTCTGTTAACTTTATCAAGTGTTTTGTTTATTTATTTCGATCGGTCAATAAACGCGGTTCGAACCATTCCAACAAAACCGCTTCCATTCCACTTTTTTACATATTTATCAGCTCTGGTTGTTACCATCGTTGATTTACAGCCTTTTAACTTTGTTTAAGCAACACATTTCAAATTTAAATTGCAGATTTCACGAAAATTTGGATAACACGGTGAGTTTAAGTGATAAACTTGGTTATATTTACTGGTTTGCGGTGTTGTCTACGATCAGCTGTGGTTGCGCAACTGGCATTTATGTAACGCTGACTAACAGAATGGCTATGGTTCAAAGCTGCCAAGAAAAGTACGATCTTTACGAAAATTTCATAACTAGAAATCAGATTGAACTTGGTGCTGTTCCATGGATAATCGTGGAAAATGACACTATTTTTTCAAGAAATACTCTGAAGAACCACGATGAAATCAATGAACTGGCACAGCGGATTAACTTTTTTGAACAGGAGATCAGGTAGTTCTTTGGACTTTTGTCATATGCTTTTATCAAGTGGCTGAATTTGTTTAATCAAAACCATGTTTTTTTAAAATAGAAAATTGATTTTCTAAACAAAACCTATAACAAAATAATGATTTTTTGAATGATTTTATAATAATTTTAATTATTTCTTCCAAAAAGCAAAATGAATTTAAAAGTTTCGAGCAAAGATGTGCTGGAATGCAAACGACCAAAGCGAGTTTATCCGTATCATGTATGGCTGCCATATGGCAAATACACACGTTATTATGAGGTGAGTGGGAAATTGAAATCATATCTTCATTATTTTGCAAGACTAAATAGATTAGTAGAACAAATAGAGAATAGAAAAAAAAAACGAAGAAAAATTGGAAAATTTTGCTCAAAAGTGAGCATGTTAACTTGCTGCAAATTTTTACAACTAATGTGGTTTTGATTATTTTTAAACTTTAGATAATATTCGTTCTGAATTTCCTGGGTGGTTTGTCTTTGGTGTGTGTCATCTTGCCGATTGATAATTTGGTCATGAGTTTTATGCGCTACATTCGATTCCAATTTTATGTCATCAAAGATGATCTGGTGAGTATGTAAAACGAGGGGATTTATAGCTAGATAATTCATATATGAAATTATCGCTTGAAGAAAAAGACAAATCTATTCTTGTTCCATTTTTATTGAAATTTGATTTTGTTGCTCATTTCTGAATCAATCACATTACTTCCACGATTTTTTCTGAAAGCGCTTCACTCGTTAAACATTTCCTTTACAAAATTATCATTAAAAAGTTAAAATAATAAAATTATTCTTTGAACAAAAGTTGAATCTCCGGAAAAATGTGGAAAATGAACTTAAAAACATTCACAAAGAGCTGCCAGGTAAATTGCCAATTCAGATTATTTAAAAAAAAATTTCATTGCAATGCGAAACAAATAGAAAAACACATTTAGAGCTATAGATTCTACGAACAAAAACACGTTTTATTGTCATTTATTTACGAAAGATTAAACAGAAAAATAATTTTAAAAAAAAATCGTTCGAAATATTCAGGCGAACGGATTGTTGCTGTCCACATGAATAATCGATTGATTGAGATTGTAAATCATCACATTGCTGTTTTTGAGTAAGTTGACCGATCAAAAGCCTAGAGTCTAGACACTTGACTGGGGCTGCTTGGTTAACAGCCGGTCAAATATAATTTATTTTCTATTAAAAGTTTGATTTTCATTAGAATAGATCAATACTCCATTTTTGCATTCAGTGAAATTTTGGTATTTTTGACATGCCTTTGATTTACCCTTTTTTGTTCCAGTTTCTTCAATCGGGCCGATGATCTATTCACTTATGCACTCTTTGCTCAATGTAATTTCGCCCGCATTCGTACTTTTAATTCAGTTTCAATCATTGTATGAATTTTATTTCGGATAATTCCAGATATCGCCTCGGGTGCAATGATCTGCGGTGTTTTATTTTCAATTTCAACCGTAACCGATCATTTGATGACACCAAATTTCTTTCATGTTGCCTTCTTTTACTCTGGACTCATCATTCAACTCTACACCAATTGCTTTTATGGGAGCCAAGTGTTTGTTACGGTAAATATATTTTGCTTTCAAATGGAATAGTCAGTCAAAATTGTGTACAGAGAAAAGCTGATAGTTTCAAATTATATTCAGACTTTTTTTTTCAAAAATCTTGGGCGTACACATATATGCGGATTGACTAATCATAAATTGAACATTAACTCGATTGAATCAATCAAACCATGCCGAATTATTCCCAATTAATATCCGTTTAAATCCATTTTAGAGTGAAAATATTCGTCAGCATGCTTACTTCTGTGGGTGGGAAGATTCTGGCAAGTACATGGATCGCATACAAACCACATTGAATATGATGATGATGAGGTCGAAAAGAGCTTGTCGACTAACAGCAGGGAAATTTGCTGCAGTGGACTTGCCGACATTCTTGGCCGTTTTCAAAGCCAGTTACACCTATTATACCGTTTTAGTGGATGACGATCGAAGGTAGACATATTGATACATATCATACAACATCGTTTAGAGGCGTTTTAAATGTAATTGCTGCTCTGGTTAGATTCACTCGTATCTTATTCACCAAAATCTACAACATATTAGTATTGTCACATTCAATGTATATTTATGCTCAATGATTTCATATAAAAAAAATTTGTTCAAGAGAAATATCGAGTTTTTTTTTTTGAATGGTTCAAAGGAGCAAATCTTGCTTAAATTCAACGGCTGTATTAAATCACGATTGATTAAAATCAACTGGCAATTATGTAAATGTCCGTAGAGCGTTTGCAATACATTTACATACAAATACTGAACAGTCCCCAATAATGAATTATAGTGATAACGATCAAATGGACTGGTTTAGTCATTACTTTTGGCGCTACTATGTGGCTAGACTGGTACCAATCGCTTATTCCATCAACACAAATCAATGGTTTCAGTGGTGTAGTGGTTATCACTCCCGCTTAACACGCGGGCGGTCGCAGGTTCAATTCCTGCCTGAAACAATTCTTTTTTTCTTCAAAATATCAATAATGATAAATTGTAATGTTCTCGTCCGACAATCTCGTACATTGTTTTTTCTACTGTTTTCACAATTGTGCCATCCATTTTGTGATTCATTCAATCTCTTTCTTTGTTATTTTAACATTTAAGCTGGTTATCGGCTTTTGACTCCCACATTCACTTAACATCATACATACCATACAAATGTTCTCTGCTCTAGGTGCTGAATAGTGTTCTTTATTTCAGAAATAAAGACAATTAAGCGGACGATAAAAATGAAAGAAAAAACATTTAAAATTTAATTTATTTTTATTTCGTTTCGAATTTTGTTAGTTCTACATTTTGATTTCAACCAACTCGCAATGACGTTATTTAGGAGTTCCAGAAACTGTTTGAAAAAAAAAAACGTTTAATTTTCTCAATTAAATATTTGTCATTGGTTAGCCTGATGTTGTATTGGTGGAGTTTGCAATTGCCAATAGATGCTGTGAAATGCATTGGTAAATGATACTGAAGTCCAAAATGTTATGCGCTCTATAGAATGTACATGTGAGGTTGTGTGTCTTTTTACATTGTAAGCTTATTCTTCCACAGACGTTTGTTGATCGATTGGTCGGCATTGAATGAATGCATTTCCTTCTGTGCCATTTGGACAGGTGCACATCGGAATATGATTGTAAACGTTACAAACAGCATTTGGTGCACATATTGTACTTCCACAAGGATTCACGCACTTGTTTCGTATACAAGCCTTGTCTCTTGAGCAATCGTTGTTAAAAATACACTCCGCTTTGTTACTTGGGCAGTCGGAATTGAGAACACATTCATGGTGACAGTTCGGTGGTGAACCATAATAATTTGGCAAACAAAAGCATTGCGGATAGTCGCCAATTACTTGGCATTGACTGTTAGGGCCGCACGGACTTGGATGGCATGGGTGGGCGACGGAAACAGGTGTATCTTGAGGCGCTGAAATGTTATACACAATGTTATTATCAAAGTGAAAAACGAAATTTGATTTTCGAACTTTCGGAAAATGACATACGTGGTATTGGACTACAAATAGTGAATGGATTTCCAGTGTAACCGTTTCTGCATGTACAAATTGGGCTATGATTTTTCACGCGACAGTCAGCATTTGATCCACAGATATTCGAGCAAGGGTTAACACATTTCTGGTTAACACAAGCCTTATCGAATGGACACACTCTGGCCTACAAGCTGGAGCATTTCCAACAAAACCAGGCAAGCATGAGCAATTCGAAACGCCGTTATTATTTTTGCATTGACTGTTAGGGCCGCACGGGCTTGGACGGCAAGAGTTGGATGGTTCAGGAGCAGTTGCTAATGGACAATTATTGTTTAGATTCGAATAAGCATCGATTTTGCAAAAACGAATTTCAAGCGATTATATGAGAATTTAACCACGTGACATAGCATTTAAGCACGAATTTCACTGTTTCTACGACACGGTGTTAAATTATCTTATAAATCTTCGCTTCGGGAAACCTACGTTCAGCTTGTTGAATAATGGGAGAGCAGTATCGATAAGAGTCTCCCGTGAAACCAGGTCGGCATACGCAAGTTGGTAAATGGTTCATCACTTGACAATCAGCCTGAACACCACACACTCCGGGGCATGGATCAACGCATTTATTTCTCTCACACGCCTTACTTGACGGGCAATCGGTGCTCAATGTACATTCTGGTCGACAACCTTCGTATGGATTGCCAATATATTCTGGCAAACATTGACACGAGCCGGCGCCGTTTTGTTCTCGACACACAGCGTTCGCTGAGCATGGATTTGGAGAGCACGGATTGATTTGATCATAATGAATTGGAGTTTCTTTGACCGAACATTGAACAAATGGATCGCCAACATAGCCTCTAAAGCATTCGCAAATCGGTGTATGACTGACAACATGACACTCGGCATTTTGGCCACACACTCCGTTCGCGCAAGGATCTTTGCAGTGTCGATTGACACAAGCAAGGTGATTGGCGCATTCCGAATTTTTCACACACTCAGGTCTGCAATTGGGAGCTTGACCGATGAAATCAGGCAAGCAATTGCAAGTGTAATTATTTCCATTAAAACGGCATTCAGCGTTCGAGCCACACGGCGAGCTCAAACACGGGTTCACATAATCTTCTTCAACAAACGGCGGCGTTTGTTCAACTTTGATATGTGGAAAAGGGTGAATAGGTTAATAATGCACGAAGTTTAATGGATAAAGAGATAAGTCAGTTTCATTGCAATGTTATTAAGTTACAGGGACCGAAAACTGTTTGACGTTTCTCATACAAACCGATTTCGGAACGGTCTCACTGCTTTGCTCTCTGTTCATCGGAGCAAACCATATCAAGCGGAACGTTTTGAGAATGATTTGTATAAGCAACGTTAAACCGTGTTGTCACTGTGTTAGTTTTGTATACAGTATAAACGTTTCTGAATGCCATACAAACCATTTTTCAGAACGTTCCGAATGGTTCGGTTTGTTCAAACACTTAAACCAAATATTCGGTTTGGTTTGGTCTGGTTTCAATCCCTGTTAAGTTATTATTGTTAATTTTGAGTGATGTCTTGTCAAAAGACCATTGATGATCATGATCATTGTCTTACCAATTGGATGACAACTAACGAGAGCGCTGCCCGTGTATCGAGGCAAGCAAGTACAAATTGGATTATGGTTAACGACTCGGCATTCGGCATTCAAACCACATGAGTTTGGGCGACAAACCTCAATGGATTCACTGACTGTAGTATTATCCGATTGTGCTGAAATAGTTGTAATATTTCATTGGTTTTGGTTTCAAACTGAGTAAACAAGAGTAATTTGATGAACGATGAACGTTCATGGTGCTATTGGGTTACAAATAATAATGAATGGATCTCAAAGTACAGATAAACCTTAGCACTAGCAATCTGTGCCATTTTTCATAAGGCGTCTCCACTCGCATTGAGTTTGTATTGTGAATGTTAAGGTGCGTGCAACGCCCTTCAATGTAAAAAAACAATACAAGTGGAGATGATACACGGGATTTATGTGTACTTTAACAGAAAGTCATGAACTCGTGTAAGAGGCATATTATTGCGAATAAAATACAACATTAAAGAGAAAAAAAAGTTTACGTTCTACCCATTTCCAGGGCATGAACAACCAAAACAGTGACTGTGATTTGTGGAATTTACATCCGGAGTATCTTCTCGTGCTAAAACTTCAATCACAAAATTATTAATTCGCAGACGGGCAAGCTAAATAACTTAAGTTGTCGGGTAAGGTGGACCAAAGTGGATCCATAGTTTTATGGCTGTAAAATTGAAAAAAAAACACAATATATCTTCAAAAGTGAGACTGTGCTGGAAGCTGGAAAGATGCATCTCTCAAACGTATCATATGCCGATAAAATCGAATGAAAACCAACAGAGATATTAATGCGTGAGCGCAAAAGAGCAACTTAGATTCGCAGTATTTTAAAGTGTAACATCTCCATACAAAATGTTTTTATGGAGATGTTACACTTTAAAATGCTCCGAATCTAAGTTGCTCTTTTGCGCCCACACATTCATATGGCGAGCTGAACTAAATCTCGATACTCTGGTTAGGCGAAAAATCAACGCATCGATACTGTTCATCAAGAAAATAATATCCGGCCAAATGGATTCACCTACACTGAGGAGCAAATTGAATCTTAACATAGGCATTCGTACATTTCGTAACCCAGAATTCATCAGTCTTAGGTGCTCATCAACGGAATATGGACTTAATGCCCCTTTAAACTATGCATGCCGGGTATTCAATTTTGCTAAACTATTTATTGACCCAACGTTACCGTTTTCCGAATTTATAAAAAAGCTACTAAAGCTTCCAGACTCCGCATTTGGTGATCTAACAAGATTGAGAAGTAGCCAATGAGTTACAAAACCAATGATGTATGAAACAGATCTAATTTAACTATTTATTTCTATTTTTATTTTTATCTCTATTTCCAAGAGCTATTTATTTACCTTTTAGTATTTATAGTAGTTTATTTATTACCTTTTTAATTGGAAACAATTATATTCTATTTTATATTGAACTGAACTGATCCATACTAACTCAGCTGTTATGTAAAACTGTTTTTTCAAATGGAAAATTCTCTTTATACTGTAAAAACTTGTAAAAACTTTTGTGAACCTGAATCGTCAGCTTATTTGAGCAGACGCTAAAATGAATAAATAATAACTCTGATTTTTTTTGTCTAAATTATCTATACACCTCCATAGCTCTACTGATGCTGAACTAATTTTGTTAAAGCATGCCACGTTTGAATGATGCATCTTTCTACTTCCCCACTATATAAGTATATAAAAAGGAGTTACTTTTTATGATAAATTGCTTTTTACACAGAAAATATTATCATTTTTGGTGGAGAAATGGCTATTTTTATGCAGTTTTTGACATTTGACAAAAATTCAAATGAATACATGTCTCTGTAACTTTTCTAAGGTTCATCCAATTTTATTGGTATATTGCGCATTGGAAAGAATCATCTTTCTAGTTTTCGGAATAATACTACTTTGGATGATATATTATGTATTCCCAATTTTACAGCCATAAAGCCATGGGACCATTTTGGTCCAATTTGCCCGCTGGTGATCAAATATATTTAGCTCCACAAAATGCCATCTAATGTTCGATGTTTAATTTTCGTTTTTGGTTGTAATACGTGGAAAGGATCAAAGAATACAATATGCAGCACCTTTTCTGCACAAGAATATCGTTTTTATATATTTATTTATTGAAAAACCACCACTTGGACCACAACGGACCCACTTGCCCGGTTTGAAGTTAATTGAAAGGAGAGCTTCCTGTGTGTCAAAACTCGAAACCCCGAATATCATCATAAAAGAACACGAATAACAATCACAATTATCACATTCTACAAACTCTCATCGCTCCGAATAAATTGATTTTGTAAATTACAGCGAGAACCAAACATTTTCTTTTTCAAACTTACGGAAAGGAGTTGCCATTACACCGGCAATGACTGCACAAAAGACAACGAAAGCAACAAAAAAATTCATTTTGAAATTTCTATTTTCTCTGACGAACTGTCTGTTTCAACGATGATTTTCAGTCTAATCACATCGAATTTTGGCACAACTCTTTTATAGAATGACGAAACAGAATTTTCGGATTATTATCACATCATTTGCACGGGTTCAACGGATGATGGGTGTCTAGTTTTTCCTGTTTCAATTTTTGATTGTGTGATTTGAGCGAGCATACCCGTGTGAGAAGAAAAAAATGACTGACTGACTTTAGATTCAGTTGACTGTAGTTGATTGAATTTATGGTTTTGTATGAAGAAAATCACTTTGTCCCAAAATAAGCAATTTATTTTGACGTGTAACTTTAAACGTTTCCAGTTAACTTTGATAGACTTACACTACACGTTGTACTAAAATATGTCAATCAAAGTAGGTCATTTTTGTCCGAAATTAGTTACCTGACTGGTCAGTTAAAATATTCGCACACGGGTACCGAAATGATATAATCCCGTTTAGCACCGGTTTGAGAATTGATAAAAACATCATTTGTATACAACCAAATCAATTTTTTTGAAAACACCCAGTAAATTTTCGACTGGATTGTGTTTCCTCTTCTATTCATCAGATTCGTTTGCGTCACGGTTTTTCCAGACTCATCAAATTGATATGTAAATTGGAACGCACATTTCGATTCTATGGCTCCAATACACCCGAAGCATAGGTCAATAGCATCCAAAAGCAAATCAAGACCAGTGTTTGTTCCTTGATTGTAATACTGCGATAGAGTATTTTGATTCACATCGACATTTCACTTTTCCGTACACACCGTGTCAAGGGAAAGTATAGGAATTGGTCCCGAAAACTTTTTTTTTCTCGCAAAATTGGTTTTAGATCATCATCAAAACTGATGAAACGCGTAGAAAACCACTTTGATGGCAATAATAATGGATTTACTGTTATGTTCCTAAAATGTCCTAAAATAACTCAGAAATATATATGTAATGTCACTTTTAATGCAAATCAAACCATAATTTTTATTTGATCAATAATCGTCAGTCAATTTTTTTTTATTCTTCTTTCCAAAGCGTTAAAGTTTATTTATCTTGGTCAATTGTCTCCACTCAAAAGCTAATAATAACTATTATGAAATCCATAAATCATTCACAGTACAAATGTGTACACAGTCGTTGTTGTTTACACATCAATTTTCCATATTCACACCCGTCCAATAATTCGGTCTCGAACACTTGCTGTGAACTCGACTTCAGTAGCAAGTTGAGGGGAACTAAACTTGACCTAGACGGTACCGGTGAAAATAACCGGCGGCATCTGCACAGGTGTTTGAATGGAGCGACAATTTTTCGTAATTTTATTCGTGTTGTCAGTAGACTGTAAGTCACGGAAAGCAGCAACCTATGAATGTAATCGACCAATTTAAAAAATTTATTGGAAAATAAATTGTAAAAAACCTTTAACAAAATATAAACTAGACAATTTGAATCGTGTTGTATACAAACTTGTTGCTTTGAAACAAACACTGGCGTGCGGTAAATTATCCATGTGACACACTCATTATATGGCTCAGTCGTTAATGATCCATGGTAGGTGAAATAATGTTTATCCAGCTCTTGTAATGACATCCATTCTAAACAGTCTGCAATAGAAATTATGGATTTTTTCCGGTTTTTACCATTTCTGTTCAAAAATATTTTCCTCTTCGTTTAATATTGCAAAAAAAAAAAACGAAAAGTATTTCAAAAGACATTCTTAATCAGAGCTCAAAATTGCAATAAAATTGCAGAGCTTAGATTTGTATATTGAGAGGCATCTGATTTTAAGCATCGTCACCTGATTCCAACGGTGTTTTTGAATATAATTCGCGAATATTGTGGATTTGATCGGTGATTTTGCCGAATAATTCACATTTTTCATATTCTGAAGCTTGAATAAAGAAGGCAACCACAGCTACACCGTCTTTTTTATTGATTGCCAATTTGAAATTGCCATATTTTAAGTTGAAGTGGACCAAATGGACTTCCATTGAATAGCTAAAATGTAAATTAACCACAAGAACATGAAAAAAAGCCACAGAATTAGGACGAAACACTCTATCACAACGTGTTTACTAAATATGTTGTCAATACACTCATCCCACCATATGAGACTTAAAGAAGTGCATTTACTCACGTTTTTCCATCGATGACATGCTCAGAACCCACACTATCACTCTCTCCCCAATGAAAGTGCATCTGCTCAAAAACGTAGCGTTCAGTTGGCGGTAAAAGTCCACCATCAATGTACGGTCGCTCCGTGCGATTTTCAAACATTATCTCCGCATATCGACCGGTGTTTTCGATGAATGCATCTCCATCTTTTTCCCAATGACCGTGAAATTCCAACGGTTGAAACTCACTCTCAAGGACTTTTGCACTTTGCAACGTGATCGCAATCGGTGACTGGACCTTTTGGAGTTTATGACCATTTTTGAGAAGTTTTTTTTCGATGAAAATGAGAGAAATTTCGATCGAAATAAGCAAATTTTGATCAATGAACCAAAAAGTTCTACAAATTCCAAATACTCACATTATTCTCGATATTCGAGGTGTTTAAAGCTCCTTCATTTTCCTAAATGTAGGTGAAGAAATGTATTGATTTTGATGCTGTTTTTTATTGTATTTTTTTTTATTTTCCAATAAATTTTCCTTTCAATTCAATTTAGTGATACTATCAAAAGTGACTACCTCATCCAATGGTTTAATAGCTTCAAAGAGAGCTGATTCCGCCAAGACCACAACGATCAGAACTAAGTGCGATATAAAAGTGTTACAATATACTTTTACGCATTATATGGAAATCCGGACAAGTAATTGTTTACGATTACCTATGATGACATTAACTATTTTTAGCTTCATGTTTCCAAAAATTTCGTTTCACAGGATTCAAGAATTCAACAAGTTTTATATAAAACCAAGTACTGTTCAGTTATCACTTTGAAGGGTCTCCGAGTTTATTTTGATTTGAATGAAACAATCTTCGACCAATCGTCTGATTTCTAAAGGTGAAAACCGAACATTTTCATTCGACTTACTGAACCGAATTTCAAAATTCAAACAACTAAAATCATCCGATGTGATCAATGCAACGATGCAGTCTTGTCCAAAGAAAGGCTTTTAACACACTGCAAACGTTTCCTTTTGCTTTGAAATTACAAGACAAAGGCGTTTTCATTTATGGCGGGAATATTTGATTTATTTTAATCATTTACATTTTTAATGGGATGTAACATTAAAATCGTGTATGAAATTTTCTCACTGACGTCAATTCAAAAGCGGCAAGTGCAACACAGCTTATGGTCTGCCAGTAAAAATGATTGTGGGACGTTTGATTGGTGTTTGGATGGAGCGGCAATTTTTCGTGATTCTATGTATGTTGTCAGCTGAACGTAAATTACGGAAAGCGGCCACCTTTTATCGAAAACGATTAAAATGTAAAAAAAAAAACGATTTTAAACTTTAAATATTTTAAAATGTGTGTACCTGTTGTTTTGACACAAGCACCGGCGTGCGGTAAATTATCCAGGTGACAGACTCATTATATGGCGGCGTTGTCAATGATCCATGGTAGGTGAAGTAATTTTTATTTAACTCTTGTGATGATAGCCATCGTAAACAGTCTAGAAATGAAATTTTGTTTTTTAACTCATTTTTCAGCATAAATTTTTGGTGGTGAATATTTTAATTTGTCTTTCGTGAATTTTTTGTTTCGATGACATCGATGAGGAGAATCAACAAAACGAAGAATCGCAAGAAATCTATTGAAAATCGCCAAAAATCGCCAAAATAAAGGTTAGGAAACATCAAAAAGTTACTAAATTTCAATAAAAGTCCGAAAACCAAGATAATTCACAAAAAAATCACAGAAATATCATCAAAAACTCTTTGAAAATTCACAAAAATTCATTTTCCAAAAATAAAGCGATTGTAAATCACCTGAATCGATATAGGACTTTGCATGTAGCTCCTGTATACTTTGAATGCGATCTGTGATTTTGGCAAACAGAGCGTTTTTCTCATTTCCGGAAGCTTGAATCAAAAACGAAACCACAACAATGCCATCTTTCTCATTGACTGCTTCATCAAAACTGCCGTATTTTTCGTTGAAATGCACCAGATGCGCCTCCATTGAGTAGCTGTGCGAAACCAAATCAATGATGTCGTGATGAAAGAATGTCTACCATTTCAAAGGAGTTTCTTTTAAGTTGCTTCGATTTAAATAACTTATAATTAGTTCTAGTCAAAGTTTATTGTAATCTTCAACGCTGACTCAATTGCCAACACAACAATTCATCAATATGTATTTATACTAAACTTATATGCTAATAGATATTTTCTATAGTGAAAATCATTCAAAAAATCTTTAAACGTGTAAAACAACCTACGTTTTTCCATCGATGATATGTTCAGATCCAATATCGTCTCGTTCTCCCCAGTGTAAGTGCATCTGTTCAAAAATGTAACGTTCATTGTGATTCAAAAGACCACCGCTTATGTAGGGCTGTTTCCTTCGACCTTTGAATGTTATTTTCGCAGATGTTCCCGTGTCTTCAATATATGCTGCCCCGTCTTTTTTCCAGTGATCATTATAACTCAATGGTTTTACATTTCGCAAGGTGTTGCAACTATGCGATGAGATCGAAATTGGCGATTGAACCTGTTGAATGGATAGAAAAATGGTATTTAACAGGAGACGAAACGTTTCTTTTGAGATATTATGAAGAAAAATAAAAGCAAATAGAACAAATCTGACCTATGTCTAAGAAATTCAATCGACAAACAAATTCTGAGCTATATCTGCTGTAATATTGTTCCAGAATTAAATTGGTTATGATCATTATTATGATGAAGAGCAAAAACCATAAATTTTGATATAAGATATAATTCAATTGACTTACCCAAAATTCATCATCTTCCGCGATGTGTCGTCCGTTTTTTGCTTTTTCTACCTTTAAATTGAAAAATCCATTATTTTGTGATTCGATTCCCTTTTCCTTCTGACTGTGTGTCTAGATTTGAAAAAAGAAAACGGAAGGTGATGTAATTTCGATGTTTATCTTGTAAGTAAAAAAACCAATTCTACTAGAAAGAGCGGAATTTTTTATGAAATTGCCCATGATATCGCCCATGAAATTGCCCATGAAATACACATTTGTCAAATGAAAATAACTTCGTCAGCTGAGATTTCCCGTTTGGAAAACAAATGAATGACTGACTGTAACTAAAATTAACTATTGGGTGAAGAAAAAAGTTTTAAAGGATTTTTGCCAAATGGCGGAACTTGTATTATATCGCATCTGGCCATACTGTAATTATATTCACGTTGAAGCTACGTCAAGTGACACTACTTTTCAGTATGTGTCAAATTGCCAAAGTGTAAACAACACAATTTTTTTCGCCTTCAATCATGTCAACATACGTGCCAAAAAACAGCGTTTGCGGGAAGTTTTACTTTTCTTCTATAATTCGAAGAAAAAGCGGATATCCTTGCATCAAGTGTGCACTAATAATGAAGATTGAACCATTCTCGATAGAGTCAAGCAGAAAAAACCATTCTTAGATCGCTGCTCCTTGTCACTATAGAGGGCGCTGTAAGTTCATCACTGAAAAATGCATTTTTTTCATTTTTGGGGGCTGGAGGGGGTAGTAGGGGTGTAGGGGTGGCGTAAATTTATCAAAATAATAGAATTACTCGTTCCTAATAATAATCAATTGGCATATATCAATTATTGACAGCAGAACCACAAAAATTTGACCCATGACACAAAAAAGTCGTTTTTTCGCGAAAAATGGATCAGTGACATTTCATAGAACAAATCAAATATTTCTAAGGACGGCTTCGGACGGGACCGGCTTGGTCAGCCCGCGAACTCTCCAGACCTTGCTCCTTCTGACTACTACCTTTTCCGTTCGATGCAAATGGCCCTGTCCGAAGTACGCTTTCGAAATGTTGAAGAAGTGCGAAAATGGGTTGATGACTACATAACCTCAAAAGACGAGGACTTCTTCAAACGAGGAATCCACAAGTTGCCAGAAAGATGGCTAGAAGTCATAGCTAACGATGGCCAATACATTGGTTAATGTACTCATTCATTTTATCTTGAAATAAATGTATCTTTTCATAAAAAAATCTTTTAAAACTTTTTTCTTCACCTAATAATAACCGATTTTAGTTAACTGAGCAGGTGATTTGTATGAAAAACAGTCGACTACGATTAAAGTACAGATGAATCTCGTGTATCATCCTCCACTTTAATTGTTTTTACATTGAAGGGCGTTGCACGCAACTTAACATTCATAATAAAAAGTTGATACGAGTGGAGAGACCTTATGAAAAATGGCACAGATTGTTAGTGCTACGGTTAATCTGTACTTTTGACCAATCGCTTAATTTGAGACGATTTTAACTGCATTCAATTTGTGATTACTGTTAACTGTGATCAATGTTTGTCTACTGAATGATCACTTTTAGCCAGTCGACAATGTCCCAAAATATTTTCCCACGGGTTGCATCTCCATAACATAGAGTCGATTCATAGTCAATATTTTCCTTCGGATCACTCTAAAAATACTCTTCATAAAAATTACCAATCGACCAAAAATGTCCAATGGATCCAATAGTCCTGCTTCTGTTGAAACTACCGCAAAAATAACGACTAAATTCGGAAGAAAGTGTTGAGACGGTTATTTTTTTGGTGAAAATGACTGAAATAACGTTTATAGTATAGTATAACACTCTATAATACCAACAAATTTGAAATTGTTTTAAATTCATTGAAAAAAGAACCTACGAAAAAATACGTTCAAATTCATTGTGTTCACTTCACTGAATATTATATTCCTACCGATCATTTCCCAATATTTATTGATTTATCTCATTTTCATATCACAGATGCAATTTGAGGAACAACAAATGATTTTTTTTGACAGTGCGCTCATCGGACCATTAGTAAACATGTATGTACTTTATTTGGAAAACAAAGGGATTTACGTATTTTTGTTAAACAAACAACTTCACACACATAGAACAATTTGACATGTTCTTTCTAATCAGAATTAAACAAATTACGTCTGCAAAAAAGTCGACTTATACGGAATCACTTGATCAAATAAATGTTTGGAATAGAAAAAAAAATGCACGAAAATAGCTACTTAATTTAATTGGAATTTACAACAAAAAATATTCTACACATGTAAAGTGTTTGGATATTTACAACAATAAATGCGCCCAAGTACAGCATATTGCCAAAAGTGGTGCCAGCAGTGTGTAGGTGTCTGAGTGGGACAAATGTCTAAATTTCAAATAGATGACACTCTAGAACAGTAAATTTTGCGGAATACGTTTGAAATGATTTCGATTTTCGAATAACAAACAATTCGCTCTAATAACGAGCATGCATCCAAAACGGGAGAGAGTAAATAAAGAGTTTAACAATTTTCTAAAGAAGCTTTTTTTCAAAATGTTCATATTCAAACGCAAAGATGCTCAATTCGCAAAATTTTCTTCAATTTTTTGTCTCTTGGATTCACAAAGAATTATTGACTAACAGTATGGAGTAAAGTATTGACTGATTTATTACGACATTAATTTCTGAGAGATATTGATGTTGACTTATGTGTTATTTTATGTCCCATCGCGGTTCTTTACTTACATGTTATTTGTTTTGGGGGAACTTTTTTCAATTTTCGAAGATTTTGATGGTTGAGAACAGAGCTGTCATCATGGCTTGAGCTATGAGTAGCTGTTGTTCATAATAGTGAGTTTTAAAAAAAAGAAGCATTTATCGAGCTCGCAGTATGCATACTATGCATATTTCCTTCCAGATTTGCCCAGTCAAATTTGATCGAATTCGATTGATCCAAGCGAAATTCGGCAAGAAATAATGCGATTTATCAAGCCGAATAGAATGAGAACAGAAGGAATTTTCTCAATTGACTTTACTTCCAAATCCATTCATATTACTTCCGGAACACATTGGATCCTATCGGATCCACCTGATCCATAAGATTGCCCAGTAATTGGAGCAAAAAAACTCCAAGCTCAATAATTGAGGTAAAATTCTTGTAGTCCATACTTCTCCAGTTCAAATGTTCCAAACAAATCTTCAAATGAGTATTTTCGATGAAAATACGTATAATCGTAGCTATGGTTTATACGCTCTGAAACATGCTACGCTCGGAACATGTATAATTCAGCCAAAAAATTGAACAACACATACCAAATGCACAGAATATTTCTTTATTTATAACAAACGTGTAATTCGACATAATAAATTTTATATCAAGTGCTGCTAAGAATCCACAAATGGTGCTGTTGAATGTTTAATGAGCCGAAAATTACTTTCCAATTTTCTATGGCTATGGCATTTGCACTGAACTCGGTTCGTGTTGTGCTACAATTTCGACTTGAGCTGAATGTTGCGTGTGAAAATGACTGATGGCACACGGTTTATTTGAATGGGGCGACAATTTCTTATGATTCTCTTCGTTTGGTCTATCGACCACAAGTCACGGAATACGGAAACCTTGCAATGAAATACACGTAAATCATTTCAAATTGACTGAAAAATGAACTATAAATTGAAACCTGTTGCTGCGACACATATATCGGCGTTCGATAAATAATCCATGTAACACACTCATTATATGGTGATGTCGTCAATGATCCACGGTATGTAAAATAGTGTTTATCCAACTCTTGCAATGACATCCATTGCAAACAGTCTGGAAATGAATAGCAAGAGAAATATTTTGAATTTTAAAGACAAATTATGTTTTTATAAGTTTATTCGAGACAAAAACTACTTTTGTGAAATGTCTTTTAAACTGAAAACCGCGCTGAAAACACGCTAAATGTGTCCACTGACTTAAAATGAGCAGTAAATCACCTGAATTCAAGGCACATTTTGATTTTGGTTCTTGAATCTGTTCGATATGATCGGTGATTTGGGCAAATAAATCGCATTTTACATCTCCCATGGCCTGAATAAAGAAAGCAACCACAGCTAAACCATCTCTTTTGGTCACAGCCGTTTGTAAATTACCGTATTTTGAATTAAAGTGCACCAAATGTACCTCCATTGAGTATCTGTTCATGGTGGGGTTAAAGTGAAATGTTCATATTTTAATAACGATTGAAAAATATAATCATTTGGAATTTATTCATTAAAAGGTGTTGTTCTGTTCAAATATTAGCCTAGCCGATGAACTTTTACACCCTTAAAATTCATTCCGATTTCATTCGGAAAACGAAAAATCAAAAAATATTGAACATGTGAATGGAAAAAAAATATAAAGAATAAACAGAAAGGAGACAAAAAAAGGGCAGAATAAAAAAGAAATAAAAAAAGAAAAGTGCCAACGACACATGGTGTTCCCAGACGGTCACCCATTCAAGTACTAACCATGCTCAATGCAGCTTAACTTCAGTGATCGGACGAGAACTGGTGCTTTTTACATGATATGGTCGTTGACGAATGTAAACCGTTTTGATGCGTACTCATTTCAATCATTACCGTGTGAAATTTGATGGTTTTCATTGAACAGCTGTTTGAGCTCAATAAAAATAACTTTATATCGTAAAACAGAGACGAGTTTCTTTCGAAGAGAGACGTATTCTTGCATCTTTTAACAAGATTTTTCAAAGAAGGACGCAAATGAGTGAATTCTCCTTTACAATATAAATGAGTAGTTCAATTCCTTCAGTAGCGACTTTCGGTGTTCTTTTAACAAAATTTTCATTCGCTTTCACACAAAAAAACACCATCAAATAACAAAATCATACCAAAAACTATTCAGTGTAAGTTCAACGCATTTACAGGCTTTGAATATGTGTTACTAAACCACGTGGCTGATACCGATTACATGAATTGCTTAAATTGTGAGTATCAGAACGTGATAATTGAGATTGGAATCGATCTGGACCGATCTCTGAGCTCTACGGATTCAAATATTCACAAGTCCTCAGTAGTATAGTGGTTAGTATTCCCGCCTGTCACGCGGGCGACCAGGGTTCGATTCCCTGCTGGGGAGATTATTTTTTTTCTCTTCTCTTTTTGCCTTTTAAAATGTTTGAAGCTGATTTTTTCGACGATTTTCATACATTTCCGCAGAAAAGAATGTAAATTTTACTGTCTGAGACGGTCTTCTTCGAAAAAAAACTCGAAACAAATTCATGTTTAGCCATTACGTTTCAATCTATTTTTATATGAATGCCTAATGTTTTAGTCATTTTATTTGACACGAACAGTTTTCATACACAAAAAAAACATACATCAATATAAAAAATGATGCAAAATGTTTATACTCATTGGTTGTATGTGGGAGCACTGCTCACGCACAATTTTAAATATACACGGATCAAACTAATCATTCGAATTTTCGGATTCATAGACTAAATGTAGAAAATCGTTTAATCTGGTAGAATGTGCTCTAGCACAAACGATTTGCATTCGCTATTTTTAGAGAATTTCAACAGCTCTGTTCGGATGACAACCAATTTCAAACGAAAATTAATGAAATGGGTTTACACCAAAAGCGGTTTACATTCGTCAACGACCATATCATGTAAAAAGCACCAGTTCTCGTCCGATCACTGAAGTTAAGCTGCATTGAGCATGGTTAGTACTTGAATGGGTGACCGTCTGGGAACACCATGTGTCGTTGGCACTTTTTTTTTCATTTTATCTTTTTCACCTCTTGATTTTTCATTCATTTTTCTATTTTTACATTGATTTGGAAAGAATTTTGTTTTTTTGGAAAAAAAAATTCAAAATATTTTTGAAAAAATCGATTGAAAAAATTAATTCAATTAAATTTTTGAGCAAAGTTATTTCAAGCAACTTGTTTGAAAGCATTCAAAAGTATTACGCTTGGAAAATCAATAATTGTGTCAACGTTCGTCGATAAAATGACATATTGATATCTTTCAATTGAAAAACAAAAACGAAGCGTTTCATTTCGATTTTAGCTATTTACAATCGCCAATTGGTGATGTTAAAATTATCGCCAATAATGTGATCAATTTATCGCTTTCTTTGTTTTAACCCATTTTGGACCGCGATCCTTATTTTGTTTTCAAAATGATTCAAACTTTCAGATATGAATAATATAGTCGAAAAAAGAAGTTTCCACTTTCCAGATTGATAATTTTTTTTCGCACTTAGCCAGAATGAGCAAAAATGTGCTGGTCGTTTTTCCGACCAACGGTCCCTAATGTAATCAAATGTAGGTGAAATTTTGAATTTTTTTAATCCTCAAGAAAGAATGAAAATACATTCATAGAATTAATTTTTACCATCAATATCGTTGTTTTAGACGTGTTTTATCACATTTCATAATCGTTTGAATTCATAATATGCATTTTGAATGATTTTAAGTCAGTTGGCCAACGGAGAAAACTTCGAACGAAAATTCTCATGGCACGTTGGAACGATAACGCTTACGTCAACATGATCACAAACTTTGAAACGATTGAGCCATTGAAAACGACCCGACGGTATGATCGAAAGCAAAAGCGAATCGCAGCATTTCATCAGCCGCACCTTATCAATTCTTACAATCAACACATGGGCGGCGTGGATTTGCATGACAATGCAGCAGCGAACTATCGGGTCAATGTGCGTGGCAAGAAATGGTGGTGGCAGTTGAGCACCGCAGTGGTTAATGCATGGAAATTGCATTGTTTCGTGGCTAAAAATAGTGCCAACCCGTTCAAACCGTTATCACAACTCGAATTCCGTTCCAAAATCACCAAGCACTTGATCACTTCCTTCGAGAAAGAGTTTGCCAGTGACGACGAGGTCGATATGGAGAATGATGACATTGACGATCCTGATTATGAACCTGATGGACTGGTAAATGACGCAGTCAAAAGTCATCTCATTGAACGGTCACCAGATGGAAAAAGTCGTCGATGCAAGCACTGCCACAAACACACAAACCAGATTTGCAAACGTTGCAACATTCACCTACACGCAAAGTGTTTCACACTCTGAGAGGCCCACAAATGAATGGAATAATTTATGATGAATTCATTTTTCACTTAATATTAAGTTAGAATAGACATTTCTATTTATTTTTTATCGTTTTATGACTAAACAAATGATTGTCATATCAAATATCAATGTTTTAAAAAGTATCTAAAAAAATTGATTTCTTCCTCTTTTGATCACATATAGGACCAATGGTCGGATTTCCGACCACCCATTTTTACGCACGTGTACTGCACACAAATCACGAAGTAAATATCGGAAGAGGAATTGTATCTAAAAATATGGTCTTTTTATGAAAGATCTGCATCATTACTTTTGCATTTTTTATTTTCCAAATTTTCTTATCTACTGAGTGAAAAAAGGTCCAAAAAACATCATTTTTTCGTAGCTCGATTTGAAAAACTTGGATTTTTTTTTTCCATTTTATTTTGACTCCCAATGGATAGTTCGTCTTTCAAACTTCAATTAAAAAAAAAAAGTAACCAAATTTACCACCTAGGAACTGAGATATCAGTCTGGGAAGCAACGGTCGTTTCACTGGTCGGAAAAACGACCAGCGGGCCAAAATGGGTTAAAATAAAATATTTCAATATTCATTTCGAAAATATTCATAGTTGAAAAGTAGCAGCAGCAGCATTTTATAGCACACAAAGATATCAAATGTCGAATTGCTTTTGAAATATTCAAACGAGTCGAATGAAAGTAGTTTGATTCGAAAAAAGTCGAATGGTCAAAAAGTCGTATCGGTCAATGGAAGTGGAATTACTAGGTTCTCTGAAATCAGAGCATCGATCAATCAAATACACTGTGACATGTCATAATCGACATCAATTCCTCGGAATTCGGAAGAAAAACTGAACTGATGCTTTTCAAATTCATGAAAAATGGTGTATCCTTCTAATGATTTAGATACAGTGTGACCTTTGATCATTAGAACGAATCTGTGTGTAAACGGGTCCGTGGCGCAACGGATAACGCGCCTGACTACGGATCAGGAGATTGCAGGTTCGAATCCTGCCGGACTCGATGACATTCCTTTTTGCATCATTCCTTTTTGCAAGTTATATACGTTTATACATGAAAACGAACGAAATTTGTTTGAATTTCGTTTCAAAAATGGCTTAAAAAGTCTAGTGCATAATAATTTCCATAATAAGATTCTTTTATGTATGCTTCACCTTGATCGAGTATGTTCCCTCTAAAGGCAGCAGAAGTTGATTACAAATATTTCGATGAATCTAATGTTTTGGTGAGAGGCCTTAATTGCAAAACGAAAGTGGTTGAAGAAGCATTTAAAATATTTTCGAAAAATATTCATACAACAATTGATAGTTAAATTAATATTTCTTGAAGATATAAAAACAAATTAAATTCAATTCTATAAAAAATATTCAAAAATCATCGAAACGATGGCAGCGATGAACATTGAAGGAGACAAAAAGAGGTGAGAAAAAAAAGAATCTCCCCAGCAGGGAATCGAACCCTGGTCGCCCGCGTGACAGGCGGGAATACTAACCACTATACTACTGAGGACTTGTGAATATTCGAATCCAAAGAGCTCACAGATCGGCCTAGATCATTTTCAAAACAATGCGGTTCTCATCTACAAACACGATGTATGTGGTCAAGCCCTAATTCATG